>NC_048575.1:71345866-71645866 GCF_013265735.2 Oncorhynchus mykiss | reverse complement strand
TTCTGTACCATCACTCATTCATATATTTTTATGTACATATTCTTTAATTCCTTTACACTGTGTGTATAAGGTAGTTGTTGTGTAATTGTTAGGTTAGATTACTCGTTGGTTATTACTGCATTGTCGGAACTAGAAGCACATGCATTTCGCTACACTCGCATTAACATCTGCTAACCATGTGTATGTGACAAATAAAATGTGATTTGCTGTGAAGAGAGCAGTCACAATGGTTTACAAGGCTGCCTCAAGAGGGTATAGAAACTACTCAATTGCCAAGACGAAGGCAGGCTGGGGCTGCCACAATAGCCTCTGAGTGTTAGTCATTAACCAATGGAAGTGCTCTGGGGTAAATAAAACAATGATGTTTAACTCCAGGTAGCAATGTGTCACCTGCCTTCCTTGTGCCTGAGTGGTGAAACTAAAGCTGGCCTAATCTCAACTGTTTCTCTACCCATATAAGCAGTTCACTAAAGACGATTAACAAGTGCAAGACAGAAGTGCCTATATTGGCTTCATGAAACTCAAGACTACACTTCATTTAGGGATAATTAAGATATATTCGTAATGAATGTGAAAACTTGTGCAAAATCATAGTCTACTAATCACATCTCTTTATTCTTACGATCAAATCTAATAGGATAAAATAGTCACGCTGCTAATGTTGGGGAAGGTTTGGGACTGGAAAGAACAGGCTTTGTCCTTCACACAACTTCTAGGTCAGCTTGCTCACACCATCTAGGCCAAGAATGCTCAGAACACCAACAACACAGTTATCAAGTCCCGTGATACACACACACACACACATCCAATCAGCTTCACTTGGAGATATTGGACAATCATGTCTACTTTAGTTCAGCTAATATAGACAAGTCAGCAGTATACTGCATATCATATATATAAATAAAAGAGAGAGAAAGAGAGAGAGAGAGAGCTTTCTGCTCTTATCTTATTATAATTTCCATATCAAACTGTGCAGAACAGGTGTACTCCTGTTTCTGAAACAGGGGAGGTTGAATGTGCAGCCCACAGCACACACTTCCAAATGAATCATTATCTCTAAATGTGGAGGAGCAATTTTCAAGAATAATTTATATTGGAGAAATGATAACCCCCACGCACAATGGTCTATGCAATCTTACATTCTGTACCTCCAATACAAGTCTGTTGACAGAGCTCAACAAACTAAACACAGTTGTTAAGAACTTGGTGTGCAGATGCTTAGACTACTGTTTCATGCGGTACTGAGTATTTCACAGTATTCCGCAAGCAGTTTACAAACAGTTCACAAGCAGTTTACAAGCAGTTCACTCTAGCTGAAGAAATTAGGTCAAAATGGACTCTGTAGGGCAGATGCTTCTGACTGCTCTTTCTTCAACACCTGGGCTGAACTCAAACCTTTCCTACAAAATAAAACACACTGTTTGAACAGTGCTGGCATGAATGTTTAGTGCTTACAACATCTTATGTCATGAACAATGTGATGTGTCTGTTGTACAGTAACTCCATCACAAGGTTATGGAGTGAGAGTAAAACAAAGTTCCCTCCAGTTGGTAAAGTGTCCTCCTATGAAAGCTCAGTGGGTCGCCCTAGTGCACACGTGAGGTTCCCGTCTCATATAACACCCTACATAAAGGATCCACTGTATCTGAGAGGGAGAGAAGGAGAGGGAGGGAGACACAGAGAGAAACAGAGAGGGAGAAAAGCAGCAGTTCTCATGGTCCTATCATTTCTCTCGCTTCTCCTAAAGTTTCAGTGTTGAGAAAACTCTGGAAAGAGTCATTATCTTTTCTATTATGTCGATAGCCTAAAAACCATTCCCTCTCAGATTCCGGACGATTGTCTGACGATTGTCTGACTAGTAGAAATGTCAAATGTCTAATCTGGGTCGAGTATAGGCCTGTAGCCTGACCTTAAAAAATCCAAAGGATTTTAACTCTAAAATGACTGGTTCTTCAGGTTTCTGTCAAAGAGATTAGGCATAGATGGATAGATGCAAAGAAAGAGCTGCAGGGGAACAGTCAGTGGATGTTTGCACTCTAAAATTACATCTGAAAGCCAAGTATGACCAGGAAATACCAAATACAAGCCAATGAAATCAGACAACGGCCTCAAACAAACCAAATTAAATCACTTTATGGCCCAAGGATACACTGGGAGCTCACTTTCTTTTCATTTTCAATATTGTTTCTTGGGCATTCACTTTCTTTTTGTTGTTATATTATTTTATCCAGCTCCTGTGGCATGTCTGATATGTGCTAAATGAATCTCTTTATAAACTAACACACTGAATACTGCCATTATTAGATTCACTGTCCCACAACTTTACATTACAGGTTGCCAGTCCCACGGTTAGAGCAACATGAGTAGAGTGGCTAGAGCAGCGTGAGTAGAGTGGCTAGAGCAACGTGAGTAGAGTGGCTAGAGCAACGTGAGTAGAGTGGCTAGAGCAACGTGAGTAGAGTGGCTAGAGCAACAAGAGTAGAGTGGCTAGAGCAACGTGAGTAGAGTGGCTAGAGCGTCGTGAGTAGAGTGGCTAGAGCGTCGTGAGTAGAGTGGCTAGAGCGTCGTGAGTAGAGTGGCTAGAGCGTCGTGAGTAGAGTGGCTAGAGCGTCGTGAGTAGAGTGGCTAGAGCGTCGTGAGTAGAGTGGCTAGAGCAACGTGAGTAGAGTGGCTAGAGCAACGTGAGTAGAGTGGCTAGAGCATCGTGGGTAGAGTGGCTAGAGCGTCGTGAGTAGAGTGGCTAGAGCGTCGTGAGTAGAGTGGCTAGAGCGTCGTGAGTAGAGTGGCTAGAGCGTCGTGAGTAGAGTGGCTAGAGCGTCGTGAGTAGAGTGGCTAGAGCGTCGTGAGTAGAGTGGCTAGAGCGTCGTGAGTAGAGTGGCTAGAGCGTCGTGAGTAGAGTGGCTAGAGCGTCATGAGTAGAGTGGCTAGAGCGTCATGAGTAGAGTGGCTAGAGCGTCATGAGTAGAGTGGCTAGAGCGTCATGAGTAGAGTGGCTAGAGCGTCATGAGTAGAGTGGCTAGAGCGTCATGAGTAGAGTGGCTAGAGCGTCATGAGTAGAGTGGCTAGAGCGTCATGAGTAGAGTGGCTAGAGCGTCATGAGTAGAGTGGCTAGAGCGTCATGAGTAGAGTGGCTAGAGCGTCATGAGTAGAGTGGCTAGAGCGTCATGAGTAGAGTGGCTAGAGCGTCATGAGTAGAGTGGCTAGAGCGTCATGAGTAGAGTGGCTAGAGCAACATGAGTGGCTAGAGCAACATGAGTGGCTAGAGCAACATGAGTGGCTAGAGCAGCATGAGTGGCTAGAGCAACATGAGTGGCTAGAGCAACATGAGTGGCTAGAGCAACATGAGTGGCTAGAGCAACATGAGTGGCTAGAGCAACATGAGTGGCTAGAGCAACATGAGTGGCTAGAGCAACATGAGTAGAGTGGCTAGAGCAACATGAGTAGAGTGGCTAGAGCAACATGTACATGTTTGAGAGAGACTCACCTTTCCATAGAAGGGTCATATTAGTGTGTAGCCCAAACTGTTCGGACACTACAGACAGAGGTTGGCAGATCTGCAGTACCGATCTCAGACGAGTCCCGTGACGCTTTTGGAAGTCGTAGAACAAAACGGAGAATAATATTTTGTAGGCCAAACCGATCAGACGCTACAGACCGATTTTAGGGATTAGTCTCATGGTCTGACAAACACCACTGTGGATCTGCCAGCATTCACGGCAGATGCGGAAGGATGCGGTGGGTTGAGACCCATCCAATGCCATGGACATCAACTCTAGGGGGTTAACCATTAGGGGGGGTAAAGCCTAAAACGGACTTTAGATCAGCAGGGCATCCCCCATGATCCCACGCAGGGCATCTTTACGAGAAACAGTTTAAAGTGTTTGATACTATCATGGTTGGAGGCCTGTAATTTAAAACAGATTCTAATTAGCATTAGGAAACACAGGCATTTTCTTAACAGCAGTAAACGAGGTTCGAGATGGAAAATCAATCCATGGTTTTGGGTTACACACAGGCACCTGCATGTGTGTGCAAACACACGCAAACAGACACACACAGAGAGACAGACAGACGCACACACACTTACCCAGCATTGTTGCTGACGGCTGTAAGGCTCTTCACGCCAGTCTTTAATAAACTGTTGATAAGGTTCTCTGGAATACCACACAAACCAAACCCTGGAGAGAGAAACCTAAATGTTTACAGTCATTTCCATTAATGACTTATTTTCCTTGGAAAATGACCCTGTGTAGTTAGGCCTTCCTTACACACAGTGGAAACAAGCACAAGCCCAATTCTATTATTATGACATATGGAATCTGTCATAGAAGCCCAGTCTGTCGGGGGCAATGACGCAGAATGATTCAGAGAGAGCAGCTAACATTGAGAGCATGGTCCATTATCTAAGAACAGCAAACAAGGCAATGTGTGAATGAACATTTTTCCTACTGAGAAACAGTTTTTACAGAAAAACTACACTTGGATCATATAACACAAGTTTCTCCCTAGCCTACTTGTAGGAGGTACACTACATTGCCAGGTCGCAATTGTAAATGTGAACTTGTTCTCAACTTGCCTACCTGGTTAAATAAAGGTGAAATAAAACATTTAAAATGACCAAAATTATGTGGACACCTGCTCATCGAACATCTCATTCCAAAATCATGGGCCTTAATATGGAGTTGGTCCCCCCTTTGCTGCTGTAACAGCCTTCACTCTTCTGGGAAGGCTTTCCATTACATGTTAGAACATTGCTGAGAGGACTTGCTTCCATTCAGCCACAAGAGCATTAATGAGGTCGGGCACTGATGTTGGGCCATTAGGCCTGGCTCACTGCCAAGCGTGTGTAAAGCTGTCATCAAGGCAAAGGGTGGCTACTTTGAAGAATCTAAAATATATTTTGATTTATTTAACACTTCTTTGGTTACTAGATGATTCCATATGTGTTATTTCATAGTTTTGATATCTTCACTATTATTCTACAATAAAGAAAATAGTGCAAATAAAGAAAAACGCTTGAATGAGTAGGTGTGTCCAACCTTTTGACTGGTACTGTATATGTGTGTGTTGATTGTGATCAGGTAGGTGTGTCCAACCTTTTGACTGGTACTGTATATGTGTGTGTTGAATGTGATCAGGTAGGTGTGTCCAACCTTTTGACTGGTACTGTATATGTGTGTGTTGATTGTGATCAGGTAGGTGTGTCCAACCTTTTGACTGGTACTGTATATGTGTGTGTTGAGTGTGATCAGGTAGGTGTGTCCTAACTTTTGACTGGTACAGTACTGTATAGTGCACGTATTAGAAATAACATAATAGTCCCACTTTGCTCTCTGATAGGAGAGGTGAAATGTCCATCATTTTGCTTACACTCCTATTCAATTCTTATAAATCTTAGCCTAGCGGTTAAGTGCGTTTGTCCAGGAATCGGAAGGTCGCTGGTTTGAATCCCTGAGCCGACTAGGTGAAAAATCTGTTGATGAGCCCTTGGCATAGACAGAACTCTAATTGCTTCTGTAAGTCGCTCTGGATAAGAGAATCTGCTAAATGACTAAAATGTACATGTAAATGTTCAGGCGTAAACAGTCTTCAGTGCTGCATTTGCAAGGCATCCCAGTGCCCACAGTGAAGTCTTCACCGTCTCCTGATCTTACCTCCCACTAGGATGGTGGCTCCACTGGGGATGTCCTTCACAGCCTCTGTGGGGTCTGTGTAGAACTGGGACTTTCTCTGACTGGAGGTGGACAAGGAGCAGCCACACATCTGGGGTACACAGAGGAACAGTCCCACAGTTAGACAAACTCTGGCAGCATTCAATAATACTTTACCATATTCAGTACTCTTCTCACAGGTGGATTCACCTCCTCTCAGAATAAGATGTGTGCTGGGGAGTAGTGAAAAACAAAGATCCTGGAAATTCCACTCTGATCTTTCCACGGTAACGGATTGCAAAACAAAGTTTAACAAATCATACAGCTCAGTGTACAAGCACTACTTTTTACACTGAACATTTAACAAAAACACATTTACTTGAAGAACAGTGCAGATGCTAAGTTTGGTAACAGACGGACGGCAAAAACAGCACAATCCGATATTCTGTTACAAAACTTTGCATCTGCACTGTTCTTCAAGTAAATGTGTTTTAGTTAAATGCTGTGTAAATTGTTAAAAGTAGTCCTTGTGCATAGAGTTCTATGGTTTGTTGAACTTTGCGATCATTGGATTTTGTTTGGCATACATTTCATTTTATACAGTTTTTTAATCTTAGTTTCAGCATCACTCTGTTAACGTGGAATTTCCCCAGTGCTAGCATTCCATCACAGATAAGGCTGTCGGGTCAAAATCAGCACTTCACATTATGTGCAGTGAGATAAAAACCAACACCAAGAGTATAGAATGTATTCAGTTACAGCACAGAAAAGATGGACCAGGCAGGCAAAGTACAAGAAACAAAAGAGATATGTCCAGTTCACAACACTTTCTCAGCTAGAGTAAGAGTGGCAAGCAGACGGTCTTGAACTGCTTGTATTGGAACTCTGCCAGGAAGCATATTCCTCCAGCTGAGACGTGGAGAGCAGACGGAGACCCTTTAACCTCATCAAGCCTTTCATTTTCTGCCATTAACCCACCGTTCGCTCATCCTTTAACTCCTCTGCTGTAGCTAATTATATCCACCGTACTGCACTAGTGTAGATGGAAGGTTCACTGGGGGAATGAGGCAGTCTGGTGGATCTGAGAATGTCCCTGACAAAACAACACAGTCCATTATAGGCTAGTTCTTCTAAGCTCTGACATTAGAGACGTGTAAATCAACCTCTTGTTATAAATAGAATAGGTCTGCAATTCCCCCCTGATGTAGTGAACTCATTAGTCATTAGTCTGTATTAACCTATGACCAGTTTTACTTTTCACCCATTATCACACCTTTCGCTCTATTATGATCCACCAAACTTTTGGGGAGGAACTATATTCTGGGTGGATTTGTGACCAAATAGAAGATAGTTCATAATAGAAATTTGACATAAGTGGCTTGATTTTGACCTCAGCTCATATAAAAATGAATTGTCAATAGCAAATCAGCAATTAAGACCAATCAAGCGCGAGGAAAATGCGCCCAGAAGGAAAAGGAAAACATTTCACAAAATAGGCTTGACTGTTAACCTAGGACCAGCATCTTGTATTTAGTCTTGACCTAGACGGAACCTTTCAGGGCGATTAACGACCATTAGCTCTGTTTACGGTTATAACCTACAACAACTTATCTGAGGTCTAACTACAAACTGTACTGTGGCAGCAAAGCCAAACAAAAGCAACTGCATATCATGTGACAAAAGGAGGCGAAAACATAACAATATAAAAGGATTCCTGCACACTGAGAGGCCAACTTCTATAGGTGAAGAAATGCACAATAAAATGTATTGAACAACACTAGCATGGCGTCAGACTGTAATTATCTAAACATGGAGGTGTGTACTGTGTATACCCTCCAATTCACTACTTCTAAAACCGAAATGCAAACACATGATTAAACAATACCCTTATCGGAGAACTGTGTACATTATTTTCTATTATACTACCTGTAGACTATACTTTACAGAGACTGTTCTGAACTGCATTTTTACATGCCTCTACTTCTGGCTGTCCTTAGTGCGCGTGACACGCAAAGGGGAACTGGGTTGCAACCTGCAGCGCAATGTCAATGACCAACATTCTTAGGCTTATGTGTGTTGCTATGTTGGCAGGTTGAATTCTTTACAGTTTAAAGGAGCATTACGGAGAGAGAAAAAATATCGGTAGTCAACATCAATAACTTCCAAATATATTCACTAGATATGTTCCCCAATCGATCGTAATATAGTTGGACCTTATATCACAAAGATTGAGGGGGGGGGGGGGGGGGGGAGCGAGTGTCTTCAATAGGAACTATCTACTGTAAACATAAAACACATGATACTGGCAAAACAAACAAATGGAGACATTAAATTGAAATCCAAGGTCCCTTTCTCAGCCAAGGTCATTTGAGTTTTTATGGGTGACAGAGTAGTGTCTACTGCTAGCCACCATGTAGGCTACTAAGATACCAGGACGGGAAATAGCTAACATGGATCATGGAAGCATCAGACATCACGAACATTTATGAAAGGGGTCAGTAGTGTTGAGGTATAACATAACGGATCAGTAGCCAAGTATACGCTGATCGTAGCCAACAGTAAATGCAAATGATGAATTTTGATTTCAATTGCATTTCAGAGAACAATTTAGGGGTTAAAATAGAAGGTGCCATATGACACATTCGCACTAACCTGACGTAGCAGGCTTAAAATAAACACTCGCACAAAAATAGCAACGCTTCCCAATGTATCTATTTAACTGGATGCGTGTTTGTACTTGGTCTATTTCATTGACGCATGTCGATACTAACCTTGTTCAAGGAATGGGTGAAGTTCAAATTGGGTATGCAGGTGGCAGATAGGTTTTTGAAGAATACAGTATCCGCTCGTGATAATACTTTAAGGGCCGCCATGTTTTTGAAGCTAACCAACAGGCTTTCCTAAATGATGAGCAATGTGAGGCTGCGGAGCGGTTGAGTTATGGCGTGCATGTGTGATCAGACTTTGCAGGAACTCACAGTCCCAGCTGGTAAAATGACACTAAAGCTAGGAGGGGAGGGGCGGGGCTAGCGGAGGACGATCAGCGCGAGCAAAAGAGGCTCGGCTAGCTCATTATAATTTAACTGTTTCGCGGCTAGAGAAGAGTCCGTAATATAAATACATATGTCCCCTTTTTTATATATATATATATGCCTCTCTCTTCCTCCCTAGATTTACCTGTTAATAGTTTTTTTTCCGCTGGACCTAGTTGACTAAACTTCACTCCATGGTGAAGGAAGTTTCTGATGAACTCCACCAACAGAGTGGAGCAGAGACCAGGCTTTGTGGAATTCAGCTCCAACGACATAGATTCGCCCAAGATCAATACCTTAAAATAGACTTTTAAAAAGTCCTCTCATTGTCAACTGCGTTTATTTTCAGAAAACTTAACATGTGTAAATATTTGTATTAACATAAGATTAATAACTTCTTGGTGACTGGGAGGCAGTATTGAGTAGCTTGGATGAATAAGGTGCCCAGAGTAAACTGCCTGCTACTCTGTCCCAGATGCTAATATATGCATATTGGTAGCATTGTTGGATAGAAAACACTGTGAAGTTTCTAAAACTGATTGAATGATGTCTGTGAGTATAACAGAACTCATATGGCAGGCAAAAACCTGAGAAAACATCCAACCAGGAAGTGGGAAATCTGAGGTTTGTAGTTTTTCAACTCTTTGCCATTCCAATATACAGTGTAAATGGGGTCATATTGAACTTCCTAAGGCTTCCATTATATGTCAACAGTCTTTAGAACTTTGAGGCTTCTACTGTGAAGTGGGGCGAAAGAGAGGGGATTGAGCCAGGTGTCTGGCAGAGTGCCACAGGCTCTGACGCGCGGTCACGAGAAAGTTAGCTCTCGTTCCATTGCTTTTCTACAGACATAGGAATTATTCGGTTGGAACATTATTGAAGATTTATGTTAAAAACATCCTAAAGATTGATTCTATACTTAGTTTGACAAGTTTCTACGGGCTGTAACGGAACTTTTTGAACTTTTCGTCAGACGTTCGGCTGGACCTGAATGCGCGTTTGGATTTGTTTACCAAACGCCCTAACAAAAGAAGCTATTTGGACATAAATTATGAACTTTATCGAACAAATCAAACATTTATTGTGGAACTGGGATTCCTGGGAGTGCATTCTGATGTAGATCATCAAAGTTAAGTGAATATTTATAATGCTATTTCTGACTAGTGTTGACTACACAATATGGCAAATATATTTTTGGCTGCTTTGTTGTCTGAAAGCTGTACTCAGATTATTGCATCGTTTGCTTTTTTCATAAAGCCTTTTTTGAAATCTGACACAGCGGTTGCATTAAGGAGAAGTATATTTCTAATTCCATGTATAACACTTGTATTTTCATCACCATGTATGATGACTATTTCTGTAAATTGATGTGGCTCTCTGCACTTTCACCGGATGTTTTAGAACTACTGAACGTAACACGTCAATGTAAAATGAGATTTCTTGATATAAATATGCACTTTATTGAACAAAACATACATGTATTGTGTAACATGAAGTCGTATGAAGGTCATCTGATGAAGATCATCAAAGGTTAGTGATTAATTTTATCTCTATTTGTGCTTTTTGTGACTCCTCTCTTTGGCTAGAAAAATGGCTGTGTTTTTCTGTGAGTTGGTGGTGACCTAACATAATCGTTTGTGGTGCATTTGCTGTAAAGCCTATTTGGAATCAGACACTGTGGCGGGATTAACGAAAATGTTATCTTTAAAACTGTGTAAAATATGTGTATGCTTGAGGAATTTTAATTATAAGATTTTTGTTGTTTAGAATTTGGCTCCCTTCACTTTCACTGGCTGTTGGCGAGGTGGGACGCTACCCTCCCACATATCCCAGAGAGGTTTAAACAACATACATAAACTGAACAAGTTCCACAGACATGTCACTAACAGAGACTGAATAATGTGTCCCTGAACAAAGGGGGGGGGGGGGGGGGGGGGGGGCAAAATCCAAAGTATCAGTCAGTATCTGGTGTGACCACCAGCTGCATTAGGTACTGCAGTGCATCTCCTCCTCGTGGTCTGCACCAAAATTGCTGTGAGATGTTACCCCACTCTTCCACCAAGGCACCTGCAATTTCACAGACATTTCTGGGGGGAATGGCCCTAGCCCTCACCCTCCAATCCAACAGGTCCCAGACATGCTCAATGGGATCGTTGCTGGCCATGGCAGAACACTGACATTCCGGTCTTGCAGGAAATCACGCACAGAACGAGCAGTATGGCTGGTGGCATTGTCATGCTGGAGGGTCATGTCAGGATGAGCCTGCAGGAAGGGTACCACATGAGGGAGGAGGATGTCTTCTCTGTAACGCACAGCGTTGAGAAAGCCTGCAATGACAAAAAGCTCAGTCCGATGTTGCTGTGACACACCGCCCCAGACCATGACTGACTCTCCACCTCCAAAATCGATCCCGCTCCAGAGTACAGAACTCGGTGAAACGCTCATTCCGTCTAAGATAAACATTAATCCGACCATCAACCCTGGTGAGACATAGGCGATGTTGTTGCCCGTGATGTCTGGTGAGGACCTGCCTTACAACAGGCCTATAAGCCCTCAGTCCAGCCGCTCTCAGCCTATTGCAGACAGTCTGATCACTGATGGAGGGATTGTGCGTTCCTGGTGTAACTCGGGCAGTTCTTGTTGCCTTCCTGTACCTGTCCCGCAGGTGTGATGTTCAGATGTACCGATCCTGTGTGGGTTTTTTACACATGGTCTTCCACTGCGAGAATGACCAGCTGTCCATCCTGTCTCTCTGTAGCACTGTCTTAGGCCTCTCACAGTATGGACATTGCAATTTATTGCCCTGGCCACATCTGAAGTCCTCATGCCTCCTTGTAGCATGCCTAAGGCACATCCACACAGATGAGCAGGGACCCTGGGCATCTTGTTTTTGTGTTTTTCAGAGTCAGTTGAAAGGCCTCTTTAGGTCATAAGTTATCAAAACTGTGACCTTAATTGCCTACCGTGTTCATTAATTGTTCATTAATTGTTCATTGTATGTTCAGGTGTATGTTCATTAATTGTTTATGGTTCATTGGGAAACAGTGTTTAAACTCTTTTACAATGAAGATATGTGAAGTTATTTAGATGTTTACTAATTATCTTTGAAAGACAGGGTCCTGAAAAGGGACGTTTCTTTTTTTGCTGAGTTTATATGAAACGCTAACCTTGTACCTATGTTTCTTCTCTGTCGTTGCGTGCTTTATTTGCTGAAATCCAATCAAATACAGTTTGTTTCCTTGTTGAGATTCAATTGGCACACGCAAAACAGTCGGCGGGTGTATTTCATTAAGGTTTATTGAAAAAGTATGGATTTGCAATTGACAGAGGGCACAAATAAATTGATATATTTGGAGCAAACATGTATTGGATCACTAACCAGGTTTCCATCAAATCCTTTTTATGCGATTAAAGTACATTTCGGTGATCTTTCCCAATGTCGTCAAAACAAAACATTATGCGAGATATGGAGGTGGAAACGCCATTATGCACAAATATTTATATAATAACCATCATATATCGAAGTAAATTTGGAGACACACGATGATAGTTCTCGCATTACGATTTGGGTAACCATACAGTATTAGGCAACAGGTTACATAAATTATGATGAACGTGTGTTCGCAGACAGCCATCATTTTATAGAAGAATACGTTATGATTAACTTCACATGGTGGTGAAAGTGCATGGTGATGAGTGTGATGCTCCTTTACAATACATATCGATGGTTTTATTCTGGTAACATGATGATCGATGTTTGACGAATACAAATATTCTCGCTCTTATCCATAATAATCTAATCATGTAGAGGAGCCTACCCACACATCCTAGCCGCACTGTAGTCTATCTGCAAACTGTTGGCAAGAGCACATGTAGGCACCTTTGCTATTTAACGCAACCGTTTATGTACCAAAACCATAGGTAGAGTCGAAAATGCAATGGAAGCACAACTAATTTTAGATTTTTATTCGGTTCATGAAAACGTAATTAAAAAGTACATTTCGTGTTTATACGTCACAACGCACAAATCCGTTTGATGGGAAAACTATCATATTTTCTTAATGCGGATTTTAGAATAGTGGCATGAAACCTGCCCCAGATAATAAAATAAACACATTCACCATGTGAATGGATCGTCATAAGCGTCACGTGACAGTGTTTTAGTCATGGCCGACGACTGCAGAAGACAGGCGTTCGAACTGGAGAGAAGGATTTTTGAGTTGGACAATAAGTGCGCCAGCCTCAGAACCGAGAAACAAGGTAAGGTGTACACTGTTAAAACAATAATTTGTAATGAAAGGTAGCTAATGTCGATGCACCTTCAGTTTGTTCAGTTGAAAGTTCTTCTCATCTGGCTTAGTTAGTTAGCTACGTTAGCTAACGTTACCATATCACCAGAAATACTTTATGATAACACACAGACCAAGGTAGATAAACTAGCTAGTCAGAGTTGAAACAACAACAACAGTAAACAATATGACTCATTGCATACATTCGCTAGCTAGCTAGCTATGTTTGCTGGTAAAGTTAATGTGATTAGCCACGTTAGCTAGTTAGCGAGCTAACATGGTACCTAACTAGTTAGCTAATTGTTTTAAATTTGGTTTGTTTACTTCACTTCTTTTGGCAATGTAAACAGGTTTACCATCCCAATAAAACCGTTTTGAATTTAACTGAATTCATTATGTGGTACAGTAACGTTAGCTAGGTAACGTTAGCGATAGCTGGCTAACTGGTGTTAATGTGTCGACAAAGATGCTGAGCTAGGGTATTGAGCCGTTACTTTTCAAACATTCAATGCATAATGTTATTGCAGATTGGTCAAACAATCTATCTAGGCTATTCTGGGATGTATTAGCTAGGTATCTAAAAGTATTCCACTTTGTGTACGTTCTTGGCTTACTGGCCAACTATTGTTTTCCAATGAACTTGATTTTGTCAACTCTAGTCTAGACTGTCATAATACTGTGTACAATGGTGGCCGGATGGACATGGCTAGATTATCTTCTTTATTGACTATCTCAAAGGGCAGCTCCTTACATTTTACGCCATTATCATGTCACTGTAAAACACATTATCAACAAGTCATAGAAATGATCAGTGTGTTTTTAAACTAACACGTTAAATGATACATTAAACTCTGTAAGCATGAGATGTAATGTTTGGACATAAAGTTAGACCTGTAATACATATTAAACAACTTTATTTTCTCCTAGATGATGACTATTTACAGAATGCTTCTTCGATACTAGACAAGTTGAAAAGCTTTTACAGACAAGGGGGGGAAAGTAACAGTCTGCCTAAACTGCTTCAGGATTACACTCAGGTATTGCAGTTCATTGAATGTTAATGTTGTAGCTAGATTCTAGACTAAATGTTTTAGGCTTGGTGTGAATTCAAATGTGTTACCATACCATACCATCCAAGTTGCCTTCATCTCTGATAATCCTGTTCAGCCAGGTAGGTAGGCAGGCAAGTGGCCTGGATGTAAATGGTAGACTTCATGTGTTCAGGCCTTGTTAGTTGCAAATAGGTAGCCTCGTAGAACCAAACAGATTGTTGTTTTGGTGATATATGGCAGGCTCACGTGGCAAGCAAAGTGTCCTTTTGTGTTCAAGTAGTTCTTCCACCTGCTGTTTTGAAATAGGATAACAGTATTCTATTTTGTTAAGTCGTTCATGTCATCCAATGACTCGAGTCTGAAGGTGTGAAAGAGCCGACACACTTGTTGTCCTTCCTTGACGCGGGAACTTTCAACTGACCACTATCCTCTGTGACAGACTCAGTTCACAAATTAAATGCACCCTTCCTCATGTCCTTGAAGTAGCCCAATCACTGCTCTGATAGTGAATGGAAGGTTTTTTTCATCCTTTCACCTGTCAGAGCGTAGAAAATCAGTGATTACTTTCAAATGAAGAAATGACGCAAAGATGCATTTTAAAAAGTGGGATTATTCCACAAATGTGGAAATCTAGAAGAGTTCAAAATATTAGAATTCCAACTTCAAAGTGCAGTGCTGATGATGAACCAAGTGACTTGTCCTGTTGATGACATTGACATAACGCCCAACCCACGGTCTGTCTGAGTTATCCGCATCATCCACACCCATCATAGCAGAGTTGTAGACAGCCTGTTGGAGAGACGGAGACATTTGTCTTATTGAAGGTTGTTGGCCCACAGCTTGTGGAAGAAGTCTGCAATTCACCTGCATTAGAGTTGAAGGCCGGCCGACCATGTTACTCTTGTCATACATTTTTGCGAAAGAGCATGGCTGAATAGATTAATTGCAAAACTATTACTGTTTAATCATATTTGTGTTAAATGTAGCCATTTCTTTTTTTATCTCAGTATCAATTAATTTATCGGTAACATTAAAGTACCTTACTGTGATGGTAAACAGCTTCTTAGCCAATAATTTCTCAAGCAAGAATTGTTCTAAGATGGTCTGAGTGGTAAGGGGAAAACTAGCTGTTGGCAGAGGTTTGGAACTTTTATTTATTTTTTATTTATTGGTATATTAACTAATTTACTGCATGGTGATGTCACCAGAGTTCTTACACTTAAAGGGAATTATCATTTTCACAATGTCACAGTATTATTCCAATCTCATAGTGTGGAAATGTATATAAAACACAGGAAATCACATTTGACTGCACTGGGCCTTTTAAAAGTAAAGAATGACACTAGTGTGTGTGTAGGTGATCCTGGACATCACATTCTATGAGGAAAACAAGCTGGTGGACCAGGAGTTTCCAGAGGACTGCTCACCCTTTAAGATCCAACAGCTGCTGCAGGACCTCACAGAGCCAGAGGTGTTGGCCGGTAGACTGGTCCCGGCCCAAGAGGTGTGTGTGTCTTTGTGCAAAAGATATTCAGCCTGCTCTTAAAGGGCAATGCATGTGCATAGGACCTTATACCCTATGCATTGAGTATTTTGTTCACTACATGAAAATAACAGCAGATTTACACACCACACACACACCAGTGGAGGCTGCTGAGGGGAGGACGGCTCATAATGGCTGGAACGGAGTGGATGGAATGGTATCAAACACATGGAAACCATGTGTATGATGTATTTGATACCATTCCACTTATTTAGCTCCAACCATTAACATGAGCCCGTCCTCCCCAATTAATGTGTCACCATCCTCCGGTGACACACGCACACTGTTGTTTAGTGACAGCTGTCCCTGTTCCAGGTGCAGTCAGTGCTGGGGCTAGAGGTGTTAGAGTGCCTCTACTGGAGACGTGGAGCACTGCTTTACATGTACTGCCACACACTCCACCAACGCAAGCAGTGGATCAAGAAGAACAAAGCCACTTTCCTCAAGGTATGACCATTTAACTTTATATAGAAGGCCAAACTTGAATTGTAGTGCAACTGCTACTATTAGAGTTGGATTCCTTATGCCTGTTGTTCATGCAGTGTTGTCTGTCTGGTTTCAGTGTCTTCAGGAGGGTGTACGTTACCTGATGAGGATGCTGCAGGTGAGGAACTCCGTGAAGCTCAACGATGGGGTGGTGTTTCACGACTCTGCTACCGCCAACTTCCTGGCTGAAGGTAAACATAGAACCGCTGTTATACATGTGTTGTGGCTTGTTTATTTTGTTAATGTTACATTTTTGTTTTGACATTATCAAGACAAACCTTTTCTTAGTTTCTCATAAAGGGATGAAAAAACATGGTTATTTATGTTTTTATTTATTTTCCAATAGGCATCTTCTCAGACACCCACCTGCTGACAATGATGTACATAGGGGAGATGTGTTTCTGGGCAGTGAAGTACGAGGACTGCAGCGTGGATTCCACGGAACGCAAAGAGGACCGGCTTCACTTCCGGGACATTGGGACGCAGATCCTACACAAATACGTGCTTGTCTGTGACGGCCCTCTTCAGGGCCAGGGCTGGAACACAGAGAATGCCAAGGAAATCCTAAGTATCTTACAGTGAACTAGGGAGGGCTATGGGTACAAGTTTCCTTTAGGCACTGATCTAGGATCAGATTATCAAACCCCACATTGTAATGCTAAGCATTACGGGAGGAGGCATCTGATGGATCAGTTTCTAGGGTGAACTTCTTTCTGTTCTGAAAGGCTCTGGCTGACTGATGCGGTGAAGTTTGGGGCAAGGGTAGGTGAAGAATGAAGGGCTAGGGTAGGGAGGGATGTTAATGAAATGTGAGTCTCCCATCTCCTGCAAGAAGCACTTATCTTCCAGATTTCAGACTGTTGGTTGGGCATGTGTTTTGCTCTGAGAATGTGGTAGAATAATAAATACATTTAATAAGATTATTAACTAAATAAATTGTAAAAACATAAAGTATTGTTTGAAGATGTATCATAATCTAGCTTGTAATGAAACATTGCACAGCAACTTTTTTTTATTTATTTTAATTATTTTGTTATGTTTTAAATTACTTGCATTTATATATAAATATATATGGGGGGGGGGGGGGGGGGGGGGGGTGTAAAATGGGGAATACACAGAGTTGGTGACTGAATTATTCATGACCATTTTTGAGTATGTACAGTTTTTTTTTTTTTTTTTAACATCAGTTTTGTAATATGCAATCTCTTTTTTTTATTTTTATTATTATTATTCCCAAA
Source organism: Oncorhynchus mykiss (assembly GCF_013265735.2). Classification (NCBI taxonomy): domain Eukaryota; kingdom Metazoa; phylum Chordata; class Actinopteri; order Salmoniformes; family Salmonidae; genus Oncorhynchus; species Oncorhynchus mykiss. The sequence goes on along the minus strand of NC_048575.1, from coordinate 71,628,575 downwards.
AAAAAATGGACCTCACTTGGACAAATAGTAATGTCCCAGTGACAGGAACTTTGATATTTTGATAGTATGCATTTAAATGTAGATTCTGTGTTCTTTTTGGAAGAAAAAAAAACATTTCATTTTTTTTTTTTTTTATGTCATTGAAAATAAATGTTGGATTAAAATGTGTAGTAAAAAACAACTACAATAACCACAATGCACCTCTTCCACAAGGTGGGGAACTTTTGTAAACTCAGAATGATCGAGGCCTCTAGTGGTCAAAAGGCAGATTTAGCATGGGCAGCGCCATTGAGGGCTTCCGCCGTTTTAAAGTAGTCAACTGGGTGGGGATTCCTATGGGTTGTAGCCATAATGGTGCTGCCCATTCTGTCACAGACACTATAATGGCACAGATATAAAAAATACTATTCTCTATGGCGGTAACAAGAAATGTCAGATTTGCTTTCAACTTCTATTTCACAGTACCGATTTGAGCTTTGATAAGTAATGTTTAGCACATTGAGGATAGCTTAGACGCCTTATTGTCACATCGAAAGCAGGTGGAAGGAGTCTGTAGTTATACGAAGTCTCAGACAGTTCAGAGACGGTGCTTCAGTGGAAGGAAATGCATCAATGATCAAGAGCATTCATACACCAGTGAAAATGCACTGGCAGGCTTTTGGGTCTGTTTACCCGGTTACGTTCTTAACAAATAGTAATTACTCAAATGGGCGACTACAAAAGGCTCAAGCCAAGTTTATTTATCCCATTGGGTCATATAGCTGCAGAGACAAAATACAAGTTACACAAGCGTATATACTGAACAAAAACAAATTATTTTATTGAGTTACAGTTCATATAAGGAAGTCAGTCAATTGAAGTAAATGAATTAATCCCTAATCTATTGATTTTACATGACTAAGAATACAGATATGCATCTTTGTCACAAATACCTTAAAAAAGGAGTGGTGTGGATCAGAAACCAGTCAGTATCTGGTGTGACCACCATTTGCCTCATGCAGCGCAATCTCCTGTGCATAGAGTTGATCAGGTTGTTGATTGTGGAATGTGCCACTCCTCTTTAATGGCTGTGCGAAGTTGCTGTATATTGTTGGGAACTGGAACACACTGTCGTACACGTCAATTCAGAGCATCCCGAACATGGGTGACATGTCTGGTGAGTATGCAGGCCATGGATGAACTGGGAAATGTTCAGCTTTGAATAATTGTTTACAGACCCTTGCGACATGGGGCCGTGCATTATCAAGCTGAAACATGAGGCGATGGTGAGTGATGAACGGCACGACAATGGGCCTCAGGTTCTCATCACGGTATCTCTGCATTCAAATTACCATCGATAAAATGCAATTGTGTTTGTTGTGTTCGTTATGCCTGCCCATAACCCAACTGCCACTATGGGGCACGCTGTTCTCAACGTTGACAACACTTTACATGTTGCTTTGATATTTTTGTTCGGTATATTTACACTTTCCGAATAAGCGGAGTCACCTCCATATATGACTAAGATAAACAATCCATCTATGTTGCTTGGCAAGAATTCAGTCTTCCTCTTATTGGTATTCTCATGGCCCTGCCTACGTCTAGAACCTTCATGGGTGTGGTAGTGTGTATGTGAGACAGAACTGTAGTTAGAGAGAGGGTCGATGTGGCGGCCCCTCTGGCCTCCCTTCCCAGAGGTTTCTTCTCTCTTTAACTGTTGACCTTATCTCGACTTGACTTCCACAATCACTCCTGGTACCCACTTCACCGAAACTCGCCTGCCTTATCAGGAATTTACTAGATTGTTGCTGTTTACCTCCTTCCGGATAATGCTCAATGGTTACTGCAGTTTAAATAATGCCCTGCCCAGAAAGCTAATTTCCATAGAGCTCGTCTTCAAGGACTGTATGGGAGTCAATTGGGCGCCAGCTCAAAAACCAAACATAAGCATGAATTTCGTCAACAAGAAATACAAGGTTACAAATATTTTCTGAGATGTGAGACAATTAACTTTGTATCTGTATAGTTTTGGAATCGTGAGATTACGTACTTTCGAGGGAAATACGCAGGTTTCTGGACTCATACCCTGACTCTGATTGCTCTAATATATCTGTATGAACCGGATGCAAACCGGATATAGAAGGTCCATGAATCTGCATATGCGAACTAGTAGCGGTTCGTGGGTAAAATCACTGGTGAAGCCAGGGGGGAAAAGCCTTATTACAACCTATTTGTTGAGATAAGTGTTGTTTGCTCTTTATTATTTTGTTAGTTAACATGCCTTGCCACCGTCACATACTAGGCCGTCATTGTAAATGATAATTTGTTCTTTAACTGACATGCCTAGTTCAATAAAATAAAAATAAGCAACGTTACCGGGAGCGCGGAACAGAGGAAATATCAACCTGCACAAAGGACGAGATTGAACTTCATAGAATTTTCCCCCTTAAGCCATATTCGGAAGTATTGCTATAGAACCTCGGTTATGTAATTATTACCCCAGTATGTCTGTTTTTCGAGAAGGCGATTCCGACGGGATTCGTTTTACCGAACTGCCCGTCATGATTTTTTTTTCCGCATTCACAATTGACCATTATGACGGAAGCCTTGAGGCTCTTCTAGGTGTGAAGATATTTAATATGTCTAGGGACATCCTAATATTGGCCTAATGGCCTTCAGTTCGGAGAAAGTCCAAATAATAATGCATATCAATAAGAACCGTAAACTGTAACCTACGCAGATATTTAATTAACTGACATTTGTCAATGTATCAATTAATTGACACGATATCGTCCACCTCATCTTTTAAAAGAGAAGAATGGCACTAGGAAGGTTGATCTATTACAGAACAGATCGTTCATCTATAGGCTATGTGCATAGCACTTTGCTTTAAGCATCAATTTGTTCTTACCCAAACTGGGTGCAGCACCTGTTCAACTGTAATATCCCTCAAAACACGGGGATGACGATTTGCACGGGATAAGTATTATCAGAGGACCTTGGAGTTTGTCGGAAAAAAATAGTTTTTTAGGGCTGAGATAATAACCTTCCGGCCAAGTAAAAATGACTGACGTGGCAGATTCGGACGGTTCTAAAATGACAAATGCGGTGATTTATGCTTGTGCACATAATTATATTACCTGAGCTCCCCCAGTAAAACTCTTCCAGTTAACACTATCAATGTTTGCCTTTACTGTGGGAATTGTGGTCGAATCAATGCAAAATTAGCCACTTTCAATGCAACATACCCGAAAACAAAACAAGCTATGCAAGTTATTTTGTTGTAGGCAGAACGCATCGGAATATGATTCTATTGCATCTATATATAAAAAAACAGTGTGGCAGAACCAATCAGAGCTGCATTAGGCCTATATGCAAATAGACCATTGCCATATATGGATCTGTGCCATTTTCTTTGAACTGGACTGTGTAAACAGCATGATAGGTCATGAGTAAATGTGCTGGTTTTGAGATCAAAGCGAGAGCTGCATATTTGTTCATATCCTTTGCTAGTTAGTGAGTTATTAGACCAGTTATAGATCATTTGTAGTCAGAAATGGGCACAACACATGTACATTTCTAGACATCTTTGAAAAGGGAGTCAGGTAAAGAGCTTTTTTTTTGTCTTTAAGGGGTGGTGTTGTATTTTGAGACGGTCTTGAATAAGCTAAGTAGACAATAGGCAGAAGGTAGCATCATTTGTCTGATTCTCTGTAATAATGGTATGGGAATAATAATGCATTTTATTTTGTAAAGTGGTTTCTTGCATCAAACAACACAATATTTTGAGTCACCTCCTTATCTGAAGGACAAGTGGATAAACAGTTTAATGTTGAGCCTTGCATGTTTTTTTTCAAAAGACTCATGGAATGTAGGCCTACGTTGAACACCACACATTGGCTGCTACTGTAGGCTGAATGATAGAACCGCTATTTCCATATTAAAATGTTATGTTTTTTTTAATGGGAGGCCACTCTGGTAGGCCTACATTATTATTAAATAGCCATAGTAGCCGACTTGACCACTGTCAGAAACTGTAAATTAAAGTGGGTACAGCCTCACTGTTCACAGTAAACGGGCGCTGGAAGTTGCACAGAATTTTCACAATGTTCAAGTTTGAGCTCAGCAGACTTGAAATTTGCTCAGTGCCGGGAACACTATTAAGGGAACGTTGGATTTATGCCTAAGGCTGAAGACACAGTGGCAGAATAAATTCAACCACACCTTTGTTTCATTACAAAACTGGAGAGAAACATCTGTCCGGTGGTGTCCACAAAGCATATTGCATGTAACAAACAGTTACATGACCTACATCATGGTCAATCAAGTTAATGTTGCCGACACGTAGCACTTTTTTGGTTACTACATGATACCATATATGTTATTTCGTAGTTTTGATGTCTTCACTTCTATTCTACAATGTAGAAAATCGGTTTTTTTTTTTAAGTAAAAAAAAACATGAATGTGTAGGTGTGTCCAAACTTTTGACTGGTATTGTATGTGATAAGCAAAATTGACACAGTTACAATAGACATCCACCATATTGGTCTTACCTGCATTTTGTTAGCTCACAACAAACACAACAGCTCAATGCTGAGTAAAGAAGATTAGTACTGTACAGGTATGGTGAAACGTATTTAAACCATCCTGCAGAAGTAATTAGCAACCAGAAGGGGGCTCTCTTGCCAAACACTTCCATGCTGTGGTTACGCACCTAAAGCCTTTGAATATATCTTTCTGCAGCTTACTAACTAAACAAAAGCAATGTTGTTCAGCAAAAATACAACATTCTCACTCTACTCCACCAACAGGTTAGTGCAGTGTTCCTTCATCCTGATCCTGGGGAATCAAAGGGGGACACTTTGTATTTTTTCCCTAGCACTACACACCTGATTCCACTAATCAAAGGTTTGATGATGAGTTGATTAAGAAACATTAGGTTACTATTTTCACTATAGTCCTCCTCTGATTGATTTGAAATGTACTGTCTGTTACCATTTGAGGTAATGTACACCTTGCGTTCATATGGTTACGTGTGTGTGTATATGTCTATCATTGTGTGTGTGTGTGTGTGTGTGTGTGTGTGTGTGTGTGTGTAGGGCGGGGAGGAAGAGAGCCAGTGTGACGCAGCAGAGTCTCAGCAGCAACCTCTTCATCCTGGAAAGAACGGACCAATCAGGACAGCCATATTTCAGTCCCGCCCCTCAGGTCCAGGAAGTATGTCAGGAGGTGGATGAGTTCATCTATGTGGCCAATGCAGAGACAGGAAGAGGTAACACCAAGACTCCAACACATTCCTCATACTTGCTCCTATTCCTAGGCCCTTGTTGCCAGCCAGATAATCTTGTCAAGCTATCGCAACATCAGGCTGGTTCCACCAGGCTACCTTCCAGGACCAGATCCAGGGAAAGATCAGGCTCGTTCCACCAGGCTACCTTCCAGGACCAAATCCAGTGAAAGGTGAGACCAAGGCCCCCCATTCCATAATATAGCCTGCATCTGCAACCCTAGAGCCTTATTGCCTCGTTCCTGCAGGAGTTTCGGTTATTTAGCAGATGCTCACTTTGCATATGTGACACACGATGTAATAGTGATATGCTGTATTCCAATCTCATTTTGTATTACTGGATGTGTCTATGTGTCAAGCCACAAATGAAAAGTGATGCAGTTGTTTATGGCAACATCTCTACAAATCTACCCTGTTACCCTATTCTGTCTCTATTAGGTGGTGAGGGGGAGGCGTCTTAGATTCAGGCATTGGTGGACCCTGCCTAGTGTTCATCCTCCAGAACCCTCCTTGTCCTGACTTTTGTGTCCAGAGAGGAACCAGACCCAATCAGAACCACTAGTCCCAGTACTGCTAGATTAAAGACCAGGACCCCCAGTGTAGATATTGCACAGAGGCTCTGCCTGTGCCTGCTGCCTAACCCCTGGATTGTCTGTCTGTCTGTCTGTCTGTCTGTCTGTCTGTCTGTCTGTCTGTCTGTCTGTCTGTCTGTCTGTCTGTCTGTCTGTCTGTCTGTCTGTCTGTCTGTTTGTCTGTCTGTCTATGGTCTATGTAGTCTCTCTGTTTGTCTGTCTGTCTATGGTCTATGTAGTCTGTCTGTCTGCTGGGGTGCTCTGGTCTCAGGCTGTAGCTATCTGTCAGAGGATCCTGTCTGCTGGGGGGCTGTGGTCTCAGGTCTCAGGCTGTAGTTCCTTAGACAGATAGCTATCTTCAGCACAAATGCTTCTGAAGGAATGTTCTACCTCTGATGTGCCTTGTTTCAATGAATCGCAAAAGAAAAAGTCATTATTGGGTAAATATTATTTAATAACCCTGTAGTAATTTTTTTGTGAATAAATAGTGGGTTGTGAAACAAAACAGAAGTGAAGAGAACTACTGTTTAACTGTAGCTATGGTACTTTAGTGAAGATAATAAAGGGTTTTGGTTATCACATTATTTTCTTCTACTACTACTGCGTAGTTTAGAAGCATTTAGAATCATATTGATGTGACAAGGAATTATGGGTCAAAAAAAAAATATACCTTTATTTCAGCAAATCATGCAATTTTTTTTCATTTCTTTCATATAAGTTATAATTTTTTTATACTCCAAAGTATTATGCTTTTTTCTTTCATTGTTTAAATTCATGTTCTAAATTACCACTGCACAAGTTGTTATAAAGCAACTGAAAGCCTTCGGTGGGTCACAGCACAGAAACGTTGGTGAGCTGTGCGTCTGGAACAGTGAAAGGCGTTTGCTTCGTAGTCAAACAGTAGTTCACAGGCCAAACCTTTCATTTCTTCCTTAATCTGCACCATGAAAAACAACAAGAAAAGAAGAAGAAATGGACAGGTGAAACATCTCTCCACTAGGCACCTGTATTCCTTCTACTGTGTTTTCAGATGAGCGCAGACTGGAAGGAGAGGAGACAGGAAGTCATTTTAAAGTATTGAGATACACCCCTCTGGCTCAGGCAATGGTACAACATGCTACTCCAAGTTTTCTGTGGTTATTTTCCTCTGAGGTCAGTATTGGCACACTAAACTGAATTCACATCTGTCTGATGGGGGGAGGACAATGTTCCTATTTACACCACAATGGGGCAGGCCTGCTCCTGCTTCTCAGGGCCAGGGGAAGCTGTAGAATGTAGACTAGTTGCAGCTTGGTTTACTATGTTTTGGGCATGGGGGTTGCGCTGTGACCCCCCCTGAAAACAAATTAAAATGAAAACTCAAACCACACATTTCTAAACACAATCAAGAATGTACTGTAGCAACCCTGTGTTTATAAGCACCAATATCAACTCTGCCACATGAGCACACTTTTGTGGCACAGCACGCTGGGCTATGGCCGGAAGGTTGGCGGTTTGAATACCACCACGGACAAGCTCACTTTCCCCTGCTTGTTATCTGTTGATAAAGTGTGGAGGTCGTTGTCTGATACAATACATTAGAGCTGGAATCCTTAATAGTGAAACATCCGTTTCAGATATTACAACAACAAAGAAGTCATTGCAAACAACTAACACTTTACCCCCCCATCCCCCGCTTGGACAATATTGCAGAATTTGTCCTGCAGTTTTAGCATGCTGCTCAACACTCATCAGCTTCGTTTTGTCTAAACCATGTTCAATTACAGTACTTGAAAATTGCACCAGTCTATTCTATTACTTGTAAGTTCTCACTGACCAACCGGTGCTTTGGTAGGTGACCATGATAGAGTAGACCTTCTGCTCTGAACTATCCATTTTTTTTATAAAACATTTTTGTTTTTTTTACTTCACCTTTATTTAACCAGGTAGGCATGTTGCGAACAAGTTATCATTTACAACTGCAACCTGGCCAAGATAAAGCAAAGCAGTGTGACAAAAACAACAACACAGACTTACACATGGGATAAACAAACGTACAGTCAATAGCACAATAGAAAAATCTGAATACAGTGTGTGCAAATGAAGGAGCTAAGGCAATAAATAGGCCAATAGTGGCAAAGTAATTACAATTCTCACTGGAGTGATAGATGTACAGATGAGGATCTGCAAGTAGGAATACTGGTGTGCAAAAAACAAATATGGGGATGAGGTAGGTAGTTGGTTGGATGGGCTATTTACAGATGGGCTGTGTGCAGCTGCAGCGATCAGTAAGCTGCTCTAACAGCTGATGCTTAAAGTTAGTGAGGGAATCTCCAGCTTCAGTGATTTTCGCAATTCGTTCCAGTCATTGGCAGCAGAGAACTGGAAGAAAAGGCGGCCAAAGGGGGTGTTGGTTTTGGGGATGGCCAGTGAAATATACCTGCTGGAGCGTATGCTACAAGTGGGTGTTGTTATGGGGACCAGTGAGCTGAGATAAGGCGGAGCTTTACCTAGCAAAGACTTATAGATGACTTGGAGCCAGTGGATTTGGCGACGAATGTGTAGCGAAGGCCAGCCAACGAGAGCATACAGGTCACAGTGGTGGGTATATGGGGCTTTGGTGACAAAACGGATGGCACTGTGATAGACTGCATCCAATTTGCTGAGTATAGAGTGTTGGAGGCTATTTTGTAAATGTGTCACAATGTGCGCAACTGGTTGAAGGTAAGTCAGGTGCAGGAGAGCAGAGATGGGAGATAACAGGCGCACTTTATTTGTGCCCAAAGAAAACAGCGATAATTCCCAAAGTACACAAACGGTACAATAAACAAAACACACCCGGCGCAAACCAGCCTGATGCCAACCACACGTAACAAACAAACAATTCCACACACAGACATGGCGGGAACAGAGGGTAATATACATATAGTCAGATGAGGGAATGTGAACCAGGTGTGCGGAAAACCAAGATAAAACAAATGGAAAATGAAAGGTGGAGCGGCGATGGCTAGAAGACCGGTGACGTCGACCGCCGAACGCCGCCCGAACAAGGAGAGGGACCGTCTTCGATGGAAGTCGTGACAAAATGTCACCGCCAAAGTCAAGGATTGGTTGGATAGTCAGTTTTACGAGGGTATGTTTGGCAGCATGAGTGAAGGAGGCTTTGTTGGGAAGTAGGAAGCCGACTCGATTCAATTTTGGATTGGAGATTCTTAATATGAGTCTGGAAGGAGAGTTTACAGTCTAGCCAGACACATAGGTATTTATAGTTGTCCACATTAGTCAGAACCATCCAGAGTAGTGATGCTGGTCGAGTCCGGGCAGCAATTTGTTGAAGAGCATGCATATAATTTTACTAGCATGTAAGAGCAGTTGGAGGCCACAGAAGGGGTGTTGTATGGCATTGAAGCTAGTTTGGAGGTTTGTTAACACAGTGTCCAAAGAAAGGCCCGATGTATACAGAATGGTGTCGTCTGTGTAGAGGTGGATCAAAGAATCACCCGCAGCAAGAGCGATATCATTGATGTATACAGAGAAAAGAGTGGGCCCGAAAATTGAACCCGGTGGCACCCCCATAGAGACTGCCAGAGGTCCAGACAACAGGCTCTCCGATTTGACACACTGAACTCTATTTGTGAAGTTGTTAGTGAACCAGACAAGGCAGTCATTAGAGAAACCAATGCTGTTGAGTGCAAATAATAATACAGTGCCTAATACAAAGCCTTGACCAGGTCGATGAAGACGGCTGCACAGTACTGTCTTTTATTGATGGCTGTTATGATATCGTTTAGGACCTTGAACGTGGCTGACGTGCACCCGTGACCAGCTCGGAAACCGGATTGCATAGCGGAGAAGGTACGGTGGGACTCGAAATGGTAGGTGATCTCTTTGTACACTTGGCTTTCGAAGACTTTAGAAAGGCAGGGCAGGATGGATATAAATCTGTAACAGTTTGGGTCTAGAGTGTCTCCGCCTTGGAAGAGGGTGATGACCACAGCCGCATTCCAATCTTTAGGAATCTCAGACGATACGAAAGAGAGGTTGAACAGACTAGTAATAGGGGTTGCAACAATGGCGGTGGATCATTTTAGGAAGAGAGGGTCCAGATTGTCTAGCCTACCTGATTTGTAGGGATCCTGATTTTGCAGCTCTTTCAGAACATCAGCTGTCTGGATTTGGGTGAAGGAGAAGGGGGGGGGCAGTTGCTGCTGGGGGTGCAGAGCTGTTGGCCGGGGTTGGAGTAGCCAGGTGGAAAGCGTGGCCAGCCATAGAGAAATGCTTATTGAAATTCTCGATTATAGTGAATTTATCAGTGGTGGCAGTGTTTCCTAGCCTCAGTGCAGTGGGCAGCTAGGAGGCGGTGCTCTTATTCTCCTTGGAAATTAGTGTTGCAGGATGCAAATTTCTGTTTGAAACTGACTGTGTACAGTGGGGCAAAAAAAGTATTTAGTCAGCCACCAATTGTGCAAGTTCTCCCACTTAAAAAGATGAGAGAGGCCTGTAATTTTCATCATAGGTACACTTCAACTATGACAGACAAAATGATAAAAAAAATCCAGAAAATCACATTGTATATTATTATGGTGTAAAATAAGTATTTGGTTACCTACAAACAAGCAAGATTTCTGGCTCTCACAGACCTGTAACTTCTTCTTTAAGAGGCTCCTCTGTCCTCCACTCGTTACCTGTATTAATGGCACCTGTTAGTATAAAAGACACCTGTCCACAACCTCAAACAGTCACACTCCAAACTCCACTATGGCCAGGACATAGGACACCAGAAACAAAATTGTAGACCTGCACCAGGCTGGGAAGACTGAATCTGCAATAGGTAAGCAGCTTGGTTTGAAGAAATTGACTGTGGGAGCAATTATAAGGAAATGGAAGACATACAAGACCACTGATAATCTCCCTCGATCTGGGGCTCCATGCAAGATCTCACCCCGTGGGGTCAAAATGATCACAAGAATGGTGAGCAAAAATCCCAGAACCACACAGGGAGGACCTAGTGAATGACCTGCAGAGAGCTGGGACCAAAGTAACAAAGCCTACCATCAGTAACACACTACGCCGCCACGGACTCAAATCCTGCAGTGCCAGACTTGTCCCCCTGCTTAAGCCAGTACATGTCCAGGCCCGTCTGTAGTTTGCTAGAGAGCATTTGGATGATCCAGAAGAAGATCGGGAGAAGGTCATATGGTCAGATGAAACCAAAATATAACTTTTTGGTAAAAACTCGTCGTGTTTGGAGGACAAAGAATGCTGAGTTGCATCCAAAGAACACCATACCTACTGTGAAGCATGGGGGTGGAAACATCATGCTTTGGGGCTGTTTTTCTGCAAAGGGACCAGGACGACTGATCCGTGTAAAGGAATTAATGAATGGGGCCATGTATCGTGAGATTTTGAGTGAAAACCTCCTTCCATCAGCAAGGGCATTGAAGATGAAACGTGGCTGGGTCTTTCAGCATGACAATGATCCCAAATACACCGCCCGGGCAACGAAGGAGTGGCTTCGTAAAAAGCATTTCAAGGTCCTGGAGTGTCCTAGCCCAGTCTCCAGATCTCAACCCCATAGAAAATCTTTGGAGGGAGTTGAAAGTCCGTGTTGCCCAGCAACAGCCCCAAAACATCACTGCTCTAGAGGAGGAATGGAGGAATGGGCCAAAATACCAGCAACATTGTGTGAAAACCTTGTGAAGACTTACAGAAAACGGTTGACCTCTGTCTTTGCCAACAAAGGTTATTTAAATAACAAAGTATTGAGATAAACTTTTGTTATTGACCAAATACTTATTTTCCACCATAACTTGCAAATAAATTCATAAAAAATCCTACAATGTGATTTTCTGGATTTTTTTTCTAATTTTGTCTGTCATATTTGAAGTGTACCTATGATGAAAATTACAGGCCTCTCATCTTTTTAAGTGGGAGAACCTGCACAATTGGTGGCTGACTAAATTATTTTTTGCCCCACTGTATATTGGTTCCTGACTTCCCTGAAAAGTTGCATATCGCGGGGACTATTCGATGCTAGTGCAGTACGCCACAGGATGTTTTTGTGCTGGTCAAGGGAAGTCAAGTCTGGAGTCAACCAATGGCTATATCTGTTCTTAGTTCTACATTTTTTGAATGGGGCGTGCTTATTTAAGATGGTGAGGAAACCACTTTTAATGAACAACCAGGCATCCTCTACTGACGGGATGAGGTCAATATCCTTCCAGGATACCCGGGCCAGATCGATTAGAAAGGCCTGCTCGCAGAAGTGTTTTAGGGTGCGTTTGACAGTGATGAGGGGTGGTCGTTTGACCGCGGACCCATAGCGGATGCAGGCAATGATGAACAGCAGAGGTGTATTTAGAGGGCAAGTTGGTCAGGATGATATCTATGAGGGTGCCCATGTTTACAGATTTGGGGTTGTACTTTTTAGGTTCCTTGATAATTTGTGTGAGATTGATGGCATCTAGTTTAGATTGTAGGATGGCTCGGGTGTTAAGCATATCCCTGTTTAGGTCAACTAACGAACTCTGACAATAGATGGGGGGCAATCAATTCACATATGGTATCCAGGGCACAGCTGGGAGCCCAGGGGGCTCTATAACAAGCAGCAACAGAGAGGGACTTATTTCTGGAGAGATGGATTTTTTAAAGTAGAAGCTTGAACTGTTTGGGCACAGACCTGGATAGTATGACAAAACCTCTAAAGTAGATTGCAACTCTGCCCACTTTAGCAGTTCTATCTTGACAGAAAATGTTGTAATTGGGGATGGACATTTCTGAATTTTTGGTGGCCATCCTAAGCCAGGATTCAGACACAGATAGGATATCAGGGTTGGCAGAGTGTGCTAAAGCAGTGAATAAAGCAAACTTAGGGAGGAGGCTTCTGATGCTAACGTCACATATTCACGTCACATATGTGCGGACAGTAAACTGATGGACTCGTATCCCATTTTCTATCCATGTCCATTGTGAAAATAAGCAACTGATCTGTGCTTTACTCAAAGTTGGTCCCTCCCTCACTCATACACTGTCAACTGTAATAGGATAATGTGCTTTAATGCCTGTCTTTTCTTCTAGTCTCCTAGGCAACAAAATGGAGAATCTTCTCCCTAACCACCTCTTTTCTGAAACCCCCACCTCAAAAGGTTCCTGAATGGTAATAATCATCGTCACGGAAATATATATTTAGAACGCAGTCATGATTGTTGCCATTTGGGTGCATTAAGTCCTGTGTGAATAGTGGAGAGAGATGGAAGCAGTGTTCTCTTGTCTACATGGTGTTATCAGACTGGGCTGAATGGAGGAAGAGTGAGGGCTTTGCTGTGACACAGCCGCCCCTTTCATCCAACAGGCTGCTCTAAACAGGATGTACCTCCCTGCTTCTCCCTCTACTCAGCCACACACCCACCCAGTCAGCTGGCTGTTTTTGGGATGTGGATGTTTGTGATTCTTTGTTGATTAAGTTAAACCAAACGAACACAAAATACTACCATATTTGCATTCAAAATAATCTAGAACATTTTACTAATCGCCCACTCAGTCTTTTCTTTTGTTTCAGGTCATCTCCAATTATATATTTACAACCTCTGTAGGAGGTTGATTTCACACTTGCAAACTCATTAGTGATCCCTGATGTGAAAGTGCGTGTGTGCCAACTCCTCCTGCGTGTGTATTCCTTCTAGCGTGGGAACCTACCATCAGAGCAGGTATGCAGGGAATAACAATGACAAATCCCTTCCATGTATTACTCGCTGACTGTCTGCCACGGCCCAGTAGGAGAGGGACGTCTGCTCTGCCTCTACCCACAGAGAGGGAACTGTAGATGGGATGGGGCTGCATGGGGGATTTAGTTAGACTGCTTTGCTGAAACTAGGGCTGGGCCTGTAGCAGCGTGAGACTGTACACTTGGGGGGGGTAGGGCTGGTTCAAGTGTCATGTTCTGGAGGGGGGATGGGTTCCAGATCATCTTATTCTGGTGTCCTTCCCAGTGGAAAAGGACCTCAAGGATGCGTGACGTCTTGTGGAAGATAGATGAGAGTGTTTGTGTGTGTGTGAGAGTGTATACATGAGTGTGCTGATATGCTGATTCATTGATTTATTATGTTTCTCTCCAGGGTTTGGTTTGTGTGGCATCCCAGAGAACCTTGTCAACTGTTTATTAAAGACTGGCGTGATGAGCCTCACAACCGTCAGCAACAATACATGAATTGTCCCTTCAAACAGACAACATGGTGAAGAAGGAGCAACAGCGCCTCTTCAACCTCAGGAGGCTAAAGAAATTTGTCTTGGCCCCTAAGACCCTCACAAACCTCTACAGGTGCACCATTGAGAGCATCCTGTCGGGCTGTATCACAGCCTGGCACGGCAATTGCACCGTCCACAACCGCAAGTCTCTCCATTGTGTGGTGCAGTCAGCCCAAGGCACACTGCCTGCCCTCCGGGATATCTACAGCACCCGGTGTCACAGGAAGGTCAAGAAGCTCATCAAGGACCTCAGCCACCCGAGACATGGCCTGTTCACCCTGCTACATCTGAAGGTGTAGACAGTACAGGTGCATCAAATCTGGGACCAAGAGACTATGAAACAGCTTCTATCTCCAGGCCATTAGACTGTTAAACTGTTACCACTAGCCGGGCCTCCACCCAGTACCCTGCCATGAACATAGTCACTGTTACAAGGCAGCTACCACCTGGTACTCTACCCTGCACCTTAGAGACTGATGCCCCTATGTACTCAGAGTCATTGAACACTGGTCACTTTAATAATGTTTACATACTGTTTTACCCACTTTGTATGTATATACTGTGTTCTAGTCATGGCTCATCCTATATAACCGCGCTTTAAATTTTTCTGGATTGTGTGTGTATTTGTCTTATTTTTATTGCTGGGTGTTACTGCACTGTTGTAGCTATAAACACAAGCATTTTGACGCACCTGCGATAACATCTGAAAATCTGTGTACTTGACCAATAAACTTAGATTTGATTTTACTTGAGTTGAAGTTCCGTGCAAGGCCGGAATCACCGGGTGGGACATTTGGGCTGTATTTGGAGGTGACGCAATCTGGGCAGTGTTCCACAGCTTAACCAAACACAGCCAGGGATCCCTCAGTCAGTTCCAGGAGAGTGGGATGAGTAAAATACAGAAAAAAGTGTGAATGAAAGGGAGGGGACGGGGACCGTGAAAGAGCAAAGGACAATGAAGGAAAGGACGGAGAGACAGAAAGATGCCATTGAGACAGAAAGATGACATTAAGACAGAAAGATGCCATTGAGACAGAAAGATGCCATTGAGACAGAAAGATGCCATTGAGACAGAAAGGTGCCATTGAGACAGAAAGATGACATGGAGACAGAAAGATGACATGGAGACAGAAAGATGCCATGGAGACAGAAAGATGACATGGAGACAGAAAGATGACATGGAGACAGAAAGATGCCATTGAGACAGAAAGATGCCATTGAGACAGAAAGGTGCCATTGAGACAGAAAGATGCCATTGAGACAGAAAGATGACATGGAGACAGAAAGATGACATTGAAAGATGCCACTGAGATAGAAAGATGCCATTGAGACAGAAGGATGCCAATTAAAGATGCCATTGAGACAGAAAGATGCTATTGAGACAGAAAGATGACATTGAGACAGAAAGATGACATTGAGACAGAAAGATGACATTGAAATGTAAAATTGAGACAGAAAGATGTCATTGAGACAGAAAGATGACATGGAGACAGAAAGATGACATTGAGATAGAAAGATGCCATTGAGACAGAAATATGCCATTGAGATAGAAAGATGCCATTAAGACAGAAAGATGCCATTGAGACAGAAAGATGACATTGAGACAGAAAGATGACATTGAAAGATGCCACTGAGACAGAAAGATGCCACTGAGACAGAAAGATTACATTGAGATAGAAAGATGCCATTGAGACAGAAAGGTGCCATTGAGACAGAAAGATGCCATTGAGACAGAAAGATGACATGGAGACAGAAAGATGACATTGAAAGATGCCACTGAGATAGAAAGATGCCATTGAGACAGAAGGATGCCAATTAAAGATGCCATTGAGACAGAAAGATGCTATTGAGACAGAAAGATGACATTGAGACAGAAAGATGACATTGAGACAGAAAGATGACATTGAAATGTAAAATTGAGACAGAAAGATGTCATTGAGACAGAAAGATGACATGGAGACAGAAAGATGCCATTGAGACAGAAAGATGCCATTAAGACAGAAAGATGCCATTAAGACAGAAAGATGCCATTGAGACAGAAAGATGACATTGAGATAGAAAGATGCCATTGAGACAGAAATATGCCATTGAGATAGAAAGATGCCATTAAGACAGAAAGATGCCATTGAGACAGAAAGATGACATTGAGACAGAAAGATGACATTGAAAGATGCCACTGAGACAGAAAGATGCCACTGAGACAGAAAGATGACATTGAGATAGAAAGATGCCATTGAGACAGAAATATGCTATTGAGATAGAAAGATGCCATTAAGACAGAAAGATGCCACTGAGACAGAAAGATGCCATTGAAAGGTGCCATTGAGACAGAAAGATGCCATTGAGATAGAAAGATGCCATTGAAAGATGATATTTAGACAGAAAGATGCCATTGAAAGATGCCACTGAGACAGAAAGATTCTATTGAGACAGAAAGGTGCCATTGAGACAGAAAGATGCCATTGAAAGGTTCCATTGAGATAGAACGATGCCATCGAGATAGAAATATGCCATTGAGACAGAAATATGACATTGAGATAGAAAGATGCCATTGAGACAGAAAGATGCCATTGAAAGATGATATTGAGAGACTATACAGTATAAGACGTTAACCACTCTTGCCTCGTCTCTCTGTCTCTTTTCCCTGAGTCAATGGGACCAGACCAGGTGTGTTATGTCAAGTAGGAAGTGTATTGGACAGTGAAGTATTTCCTGTACATTGTCAATAGTCATATTTGACCCCTTGTCTATTTTAGCTGGCTTCCTCTGAGTATGTTTTCTCAATGTTGAATGAAGATACTGTAGTACATAATGAAATGTTAACAATGGTTTGATGATAGTTTGTTTAAAATAAAATGGAATAAATATAAATATAAGTACAAGTCAAACATTAGTGGTTTAAAACACAAAATTGGCAAAACACAGCATTTGAAGCTCAAGGTTGCGTTTGGCATGGGCTGCTTTTTAAATAAAAGTGTCTTTCACCTTGGCTAACACTCATACATACACAACTCATACATGCTCATTCAGACACACGCACACACACACGCATGCGCACACACACATTTCCCAAAGGCACTTGTCTAAGCCTCTAGAGTAAGGCTCACTTTTCAACACTGCTAACTGACAAACAGAATAAATCATTCTTACCGTGGAAAATGTTTGAATATGTTGTTTGTTGTTGCGTCACTATTTATCCCACACAGACGGCAGACTTGGTTTCATTGATTTAATTGAAACCAAAGGTAAAACATATTTACCTTACAAATAAGCACATTGAAAGTAGGAAATGCACTCCACAATTTAACATGATTATTGTTATTATTATTAAAATGTGATGTGCACGTTGTCCAGTTTTGATTTAAAAGCACCCAAGTTTTCTTTTATGCTATGCATCTATTTTCTGATTTGACAGATCTAAAAACCACGATATGTGAAAAACATAAACAAATGCCCAATCTCCCTCTTTCTCCCTTCCACATGCATTCAGTTCCCTCCAAATCCCATCCCTGCATCGCTGACATGAAAACAGGCAGATTATGTCAAACTCTCTTCAAGATTATAAACTGGGTGGTTCGAGCCCTGAATGCTGATTGGCTGAAAGCCGAGGTATATCAGACCGTATACCACGGGTATGACAAAACATTTATTTTTACTGCTCTAATTACATTGGTAACCAGTTTATAATAGCAATAAGGCACCTCAGTGTGTATAGTATATCGCCAATATCCAGGCACTCCACATTGCGTTGTGCGCAACGAACAGCCCTTAGCCATGGTATATTGGCCATATACCACACCCCCTCGGGCCTTATTGCTTAATAATAATAACGATGATGGTTATTCATGTAGTGATAGAATAGTATGAGTAACAAGAAAGTAAATGCAATTCGATTTTGTTTTCAGAATGTTTCACTCTTGAACCTGTTGATGTAGATTGTGGAGTTGCTCCTTCTTTGTTCTGTCTTTTTCTTTCTCTCTTTCTGTCTGAGTGGGTTCCTTCCTACACTCACTTTCCACCCCATCCCCCCTCCCTCTTTTCATCAGTGTTAAGTCCCTGATTTGTATTCTGAGTATTAAGACACAAGCAGCCTCTTATAAAACAACATTTGCATGATGCATTCAGTGATTAGGGTGGGCGTCTGTTTTAATTGTCTTGTTTTGCCCCTGACTGGGTCTCTCACGCTGCTTCTCTGTGGACCTCTCTCATCCAATCACAAGTAGCACCCATTCACTTCAATTTCCCCCTCCATCCATCCGTCCCTCCATCCCTCCAACGCCTGTTTTTTATGTGTTTGACTAGGAAAGGAGTCATGATGCTTTGAATGGTGCTTTGCGTAAATGAAGGGTGAGAGCCAGCGTCAGAACGGTGTGAGGCTATTAGTGGTTATCAGATATAGACATGTGTTCTCAGATCTTCTCTCTCCCAGTTCAGTAAATTAGATTAAATAGGTTTTTAGAAATGAAGTAAATCATAAAGAAGTGACCCCTATACACAAGTCAATTTAATCTAATTTACTGAACTGGGAGAGAGAAGATCTGAGAACACATGTCTATATCTGATAACCACTAATAGCCTCACACCGTTCTGATGCTGGCTCTCACCCTTCATTTACGCAAAGCACCATTCAAAAACCTATACAGTCAGTGACCATTTTATTAGGTACACCACCCCGTTCACGAAAATGGTTCGCTCCTACAGATAGTGAGCCACCTTGTTTGCTATATAAAGCAGACAGAAAGGCAACTAAGCATTCAGTTACTGTTCGATTGAATGTTAGAATGGGCTAAATGAGTGACCTAAACAACTTTGAGCGGGGTATGATCCCTGGCGCAGGCTCCAGTATCTCGGAAACAGACTGCCTCCTGGGCTTTTCATTGCACAACAGTGTCTCGGGTTTACAGAGAATGATGTGACAAACAAAAAACATCCAGTCAGCAGCACACCTGTGGGCAAAAATAGCTAGTTGATGAGTGATCGAAGGAGAATGGCAAGAATCGTGCAAGCTAACAGGGGGGCCACTAACAGACAGGCAACGGCACAGTACAACAGTGGTATGCAGAACGGCATCTTGGAACGCTTAACTTTGGGCCCTTGTAACGGATGGGCTATTGCAGCAGATGACCACACCAGGTTCCACTCCTATCAGCTAAAAACAAGAAGAAGTGGCTCAAGGGGGCACACAATCACCAACACTGGACAATTGAGGAGTGGAAAAACACTGCCACGTTTCTTATTGCATCATGCTGATGGCAGAGACAGGATTTGGTGTAAGCAGCATGAGTTTATCTGCTTGGTGCCAACGGTACAATGCAAATAGTCTGAGTAGCCATTTGATTAGATGTTCAGGAGTCTTATGGCTTTGGGGTAGAAGCTGTTTAGAAGCCTCTTGGACCTAGACTTGGCGCTCCGGTACTGCTTGCCGTGCGGTAGCAGAGAGAACAGTCTATGACTAGGGCTGCTGGAGTCTTAGACAATTTTTAGGGCCTTCCTCTGACACCGCCGTTCATAGAGGTCCTAGATGGCAGGAAGCTTGGCCCTAGTGATGTGCTGGGCCGATCGCACAACCCTCTTTAGTGCCTTGCGGTATGAGGCCAAGCAGTTGCCATACCAGGAAGTGATGCAACCAGTCAGGATGCTCTCGAAGGTGCAGCTATAGAACCTTTTGAGGATCTGAGGACCCATGCCAAATCTTTTCAGTCTCCTGATAGGGAATAGGTTTTGTCACGACTGTCTTGGTGTGCTTGGACCATGTTAGTTTGTTGGTGATGTGGACACCAAAGAGCTTGAAGCTCTCAACTTGCTCCACTACAGCCTAGTCGATGAGAATGGGGGCGTGCTCGGTCCTCTTTTTCCTGTAGTCCACAATCATCTTCTTGATCTTGATCACGTAGAGGGAGAGGTTGTTGTCCTGGCACCATTTGACCAGTTCTCTGACCTCCTCCCTATAGGCTGTCTCATCATTGATCAGGCCTGTTGATCAGGCCTGTCATCGGAAAACTTAATGATGGTGTTGGAGTCATACCTGGCCGTGCAGTCATGAGTGAACAGGGAATACATGAGGGGACTGAGCACTCACCACTGAGGGCCCCCTGTATTGAGGATCAGCATGGCGGATGTGTTGTTTCCTACCTTTACCACCTGGGGCGGCCCGTCAGGAAGTCCAGGATTCAGTTGCAGAGGGAGGTGTTTAGTCCCAGGGTCCTTAGCTTATTGATGAGTTTTGAGGGCACTATGGTGTTGAACGCTGAGCTGTAGTCAATGAATAGCATTCTCACATAGTGTAGTGTGGAGTGCAATAGAGATTGCATCATCTGTGGATCTGGGAAGTATGTAAATTAGAGTGGATCTAGGGTTTCTGGGATAATGGTGTTGATGTGAGCCATGACGTGAGTGCTACTGGTCAGTTGTCGTTGAGGCAGGTCACCTTAGTGTTATTGGGCACAGGGACTATGGGGGTCTGCTTAAAACATGTTGGTACTACAGACTCGGGCAGGGAGAGGTTGAAAATGTCAGTGAAGACACATGCCAGTTGGTCAGCGCATGCTGGCAGTACACGTCCTCGTAATCCATCTGACCCTGCGGCCTTGTGAATGTTGACCTGTTTAAAGGTCTTACTCACATCGGCTGCAGAGAGCGTGATCACACAGTCTTCCGGAACAGCTGGTGCTCTCATGCATGTTTCAGTGTTATTTGCCTCGGAGCGAGCCTAGAAGTAGTTTAGCTCATCTGGTATGCTAGTGTCACAGGGCAGCTCTCGGCTGTGCATCCCTTTGTAGTCTGTAATGGTTTGCAAGCCCTGCCACATCCGTCAAGCGTCAGAGCTGGTGTAGTACGATTTGATCTTAGTCCTGTTTTGACGCTTTGCCTGTTTGGCTGTTCGATTTTTTATAAGCTTCCGGGTTTATAAGCTTCCTTTAGCTCAGTGCAGATGTTGCCTGTAATCCATGGCTTCTGGTTGGCGTATGTACATATGGTCACTGTGGGGATGACGTCATCGATGTATTTATTGCATTTATTGATGTGGTGTACTCCTCAATGCCATCGGAGGAACATATTCCAGTCTGTGCTAGCAAAACAGTCCTGTAGCTTAGCATCTGCTTCATCTGACCACTTTTTATTGATCGAGTCACAGGTGCTTCCTGCTTTCATTTTCGCTTGTAAGCAGGAATCAGGAGGATAGAATTATGGTCAGATTTGCCAAATGGAGGGCATGGGAGAGCTTTGTATGCGTGTCTGTGTGTGGCGTAAAGGTGGTCCAGAGTTTTTTTCCCTCTGGTTGCACATTTAATATGCTGATAGAAATTTGGTAAAACGGATTTAAGTATCCCTAGATTAAAGTCCCTGGCCACCAGGCGGAATACAGCTCATTGAGTGCGGTCTTAGTGCCAGCATTAGTCTGTGGTGGTATGTAGACAGCTACGAAATATACAGATGAAAACTCTCTAGGTAGATAGTGGGGTCTACAGTTTATCATAAGATACTCTACCTCAGGTGATCAAAACCTCGAGACTTCCTTAGATATTGTGCACCAGCTGTATTTACAAAAATGCATAGTCCGCGACCCGTTGTCTTACCAGACGCCGCTGTTCTATCCTGCCGATACAGCATATAACCAGCCAGCTGTATGTTGATAATGTCGTCGTTCAGCCACAACTCTGTGAAGCATAAGATATTACAGTTTTGAATGTCCCGTTGGTAGTTAAATCTTCTGCGTAGGTCATCGATTTTATTTTCCAAAGATTGCTCGTTTGCTAGCAGAATGGAAGGAAGTGGGGGTTTATTCGGTCGCCTACGAATTCTCAGAAGGCAGCCCGCCCTCCGGCCCCTTTTTTTCCGCCTTCTCTTCGCTCGTCGGACTTGTTAAAAGGGAAAAAAGGACTCTGCCAGTTCGTGGTGAGTAATCGCATTTCTGATGTCCAGAAGTTTTTTTTTCGGTCATAAGAGACGGTAGCAGCAACATTACTTATAAAATAAGTTAAAAAATAAGTTACAAACAACACAAAGAAACTAACAAAAAACACAATTGGTGAGGAATACGTAAAACGTCAACCTTCTTCTCTGGCGCCATCTTGTACTTACGAACCAGTACGAGATGAACTGGCCACTGAGTGTATATGATTTGTTATGCTTTGATTATTGTCATTCTCAATCACACACACACACACACACACACACACACACACGCACACACACACACACACACACACACACACACACACACACACACACACACACACACACACACACACACACACACACACACACACACACACACACACACAAACACACACACACACACACACACACACACACACACACACAGACACACACACACACACACACACACACACACCAATGAAGCCATTAATGCCACTATCTTCTGGCAGTAGTGTGAGTTTGTGCCCACCTGCATACGTGTGTGAAGCCTGCGGTGCTCTCAGCTCCTGCCATCCTAATTCAATAGAGTGCAAGCTGTTGACAGCGTTGGTGAATGGCCACACTCTCCATGTGAACCTTTACTAAATGCATTATGGGTGACAAGGCAGGGGACATTGCAAAGGCCCCTGCCTTGAGGAACAACATCCTTTGAACTAAATTAACTAAATTAAACATGGCCTTTGAGGTACAGTCCATTTCAGTAGGAGGAGAAAATATCCAATTTGACATGAGTATCGCCACAAAGCCTTCAGTTACAAATGTATCTTATTCTATATCATTCTTAGATATCATGCAATGTTGTGGGAAGTCAATCAAACGGAATTATTAGCACAGATACATCA
Source organism: Oncorhynchus mykiss (assembly GCF_013265735.2). Lineage (NCBI taxonomy): Eukaryota > Metazoa > Chordata > Actinopteri > Salmoniformes > Salmonidae > Oncorhynchus > Oncorhynchus mykiss. The sequence continues at coordinate 71,605,731 of NC_048575.1, read as the reverse complement.
CTGAGAGAAGACAAGGAATAGATTGACCGCATCAAAGAATCCTAGGCATTCCAAACCACCAGGCTGTGATCCAGTTGATCTTCTGATGGTAAAGAAGTGCCGCTTGGTTCAACCTCCCCACGTAAATAGATATTGTATATGGCTCTGGTGATGATTAGTAAACGCTCTTCTGAGTCTCCGCTGTCCAAGCCTTCATTAGATATGTGTACCCAGAGGCTTCGCAATCAATAGTCCCTGGCTGCTCTGGGAAGACAGCAACAGCACCTCTGGACATTCATCTTCTGGACAGCTTTTTGCCATAGCAATGCAGACAGGCATTTTTAATTTGTCTTATTTTTGCTTAACTGACCATGATATCAGTGATTGATTAATTACAATTGTATAACATTTTATGATTATTGTAGAAAAATGTTTTGAATTTACAGTAATCCGTAGACTTGATCAACTACAGGTTATGTAGTGATAGATGGCACCAGAGACAGGTAGGTTCAAGTTTTGGATTTGTATTTATTAAGGATCCCCAAGGCAGCAGCTACTCTTCCTGGGGACCAGCAACATTAAGGCAGTTATATACAATTTAAAATATTACGTGACATTATATTTCATAACAATTTTCACAGCACATGAAGTGTTTGCCCTCAGGCCACTACTCTACTACCAAATATCTACAATACAAAATCCGTGTGTACTTGTGTGTAGAGTGCATGTCTTATTATGTGTATGCGTAAGTGTGTGTCTGTGCCAGTGTGTGTGTCTCTTCACAGTCCCCGCTGTTCCATAAGGTGTATTTTTTATCAGTTTTTTAAATCTGATTCCACTGCTTGCATCAGTTACCTGATGTGGAATAGAGTTCCATGTAGTCATGGCTCTATGTAGCACTGCGCCTCCCATAGTCTGTTCTGGACTTTTGGGATTGTGAAGAGACCTCTGGTGGAATGTCTTGTGGGGTATATTGTGGTTCATCATCACATGAAGTAGGTCTATGCACTAGTTAGTTGATGGTTGTACTATGATAAAGCCTGATTGTAACGTTCGTCGTCCTCGTCTGAGGAGGAGTAGGAGAGATCGGACCAATATGCAGCGTGGTATGTGTCCATGTTAATTTATTTAACAGAACACTCAACAAAATAACAAGGGAGAATGAAACAAAACAGTTCTGAAAGGTGGCATACACTAAACAGAAAACATTCACCCACAAAACACAGGTGGGAAAAGGCTACCTAAGTATGATTCTCAATCAGAGACAACGAACGACACCTGCCTCTGATTAAGAACCATACCAGTCCAAACACATAAACACAACCTAGAAAAACAAACATAGACTGCCCACCCCAACTCACGCCCTGATCATACTAACACAAAGACAAAATAAAGGAACTAAGGTCAGAAAGTGACACTGATTAAACATATTTTTTTTTTGTATGTATCTCTGTGCTATATTTGGTTGCCCACTGTAGCATATGAGACATCCAACAAGGCCAACAACAGTTGTTGTGTTGCGTAACATTATTACGTTTTTCACAGTCATGTTAATTACCAACACCAAAAAAGTTGGCCAAACATCCCATAAATTATTGTAGCAGGGTTCAGAGGACTATGAGAGCAATATGGTTGTATTGTTCTCATGTCACATCCAATTTACATGATCATTTAGAGAGGAACCAGAAGGGAACAAAATAACAAACGAATGTGGCCTTTCTTCTTTTTTACTCCCTTATTAAGTGGATAAAATGGAGAGGGTCTCCACCCAGACAAAGCTCTGTTTTACTGTGCGTTTGCCAAATAACCAATCAGTGGTGTAGTGGGTGGAGGCCCTCTTTTTCCCCTTGGTGGAAAAAATCCATTGAACAATTAGGAAGTGTAAGGTTCATTGAAAGATTAGGTAGTGTAATACCGCTGTTAGGTTCCAAAAATTCCCCAAATACTCAGATTTTCCAGAAGTCCCGATTGAAGGATTTTGGAGTTCCTGCTTATTTCCTCCTGATTCTGGGAATTCCAACAGGGTTTTCTGGAAAACCTGGGAATTGCCTTTGCCAAATAACACACTGTCCTGAACTCAAAGCAATAGTGTCACATGTAGCCCCCATCTCTTAGCCTGGGGGCCCGTCTGTTTCTGCTCTCTTGCCAACTCCTGGTGGAATCGTCGTGACAATGACACTGAAGTAGGCAAAAGCACAAACAGATCTGGGACCAGGCTACCAATCTCTGATCTCAAAGCAAAATTGAGAGTGAATACTCCATGTATAGCTCATTTTGAATCACAAACAGAAATATGCATCTCTCTAAAACACATTTATAGATGAGCTGGGGAGTCCTTCCCCTTTAAATCTCATCCCTCCAGACCTGAGTTATAGTTTGTTTACAACAGGATCCATCCCGCTCGTCTGCACAGCGTTTTTTTCACGGTGCAGAGAGAGGAGCAGGGAAAGCCGTAACTTCTGAGTCCTATAAATGGACAAGGTAAGGGGGTATAAATACAGGAGTCGGTAACTCAACACAGACAGGGCAATTCCATCTATCCTTCTGCAGCACGATTTATATCAGCAGAGCATTCTGGAGGCGAGCGTAGAAGTGGCACATGGCCAGAAACACTGAGCTGCTGCCCTCGGCTGCTGAGCACCTTGGATAGTACAGAAACACTGAGCTGCTGCCCTCGGCTGCTGAACCCCTTGGATAGTACAGAAACACTGAGCTGCTGCCCTCGGCTGCTGAGCCCCTTGGATAGTACAGAAAAACTGAGCTGCTGCCCTCGGCTGCTGAGCCCCTTGGATAGTACAGAAACACTGAGCTGCTGCCCTCGGCTGCTGAGCACCTTGGATAGTACAGAAACACTGAGCTGCTGCCCTCGGCTGCTGAGCCCCTTGGATAGTACAGAAACACTGAGCTGCTGCCCTCGGCTGCTGAGCACCTTGGATAGTACAGAAACACTGAGCTGCTGCCCTCGGCTGCTGAGCCCCTTGGATAGTACAGAAACACTGAGCTGCTGCCCTCGGCTGCTGAGCACCTTGGAAAGTACAAAAACACTGAGCTGCTGCCCTCGGCTGCTGAGCCCCTTGGATAGTACAGAAACACTGAGCTGCTGCCCTCGGCTGCTGAGCCCCTTGGATAGTACAGAAACACTGAGCTGCTGCCCTCGGCTGCTGAGCACCTTGGATAGTACAGAAACACTGAGCTGCTGCCCTCGGCTGCTGAGCCCCTTGGATAGTACAGAAACACTGAGCTGCTGCCCTCGGCTGCTGAGCCCCTTGGATAGTACAGAAACACTGAGCTGCTGCCCTCGGCTGCTGAGCCCCTTGGATAGTACAGAAACACTGAGCTGCTGCCCTCGGCTGCTGAGCCCCTTGGATAGTACAGAAACACTGAGCTGCTGCCCTCGGCTGCTGAGCCCCTTGGATAGTACAGAAACACTGAGCTGCTGCCCCCGGCTGCTGAGCCCCTTGGATAGTACAGAAACACTGAGCTGCTGCCCCCGGCTGCTGAGCCCCTTGGATAGTACAGAAACACTGAGCTGCTGCCCTCGGCTGCTGAGCACCTTGGATAGTACAGAAACACTGAGCTGCTGCCCTCGGCTGCTGAGCACCGTGGATAGTACAGAAACACTGAGCTGCTGCCCTCGGCTGCTGAGCACCTTGGATAGTACAGAAACACTGAGCTGCTGCCCTCGGCTGCTGAGCCCCTTGGATAGTACAGAAACACTGAGCTGCTGCCCTCGGCTGCTGAGCCCCTTGGATAGTACAGAAACACTGAGCTGCTGCCCTCGGCTGCTGAGCCCCTTGGATAGTACAGAAACACTGAGCTGCTGCCCTCGGCTGCTGAGCCCCTTGGATAGTACAGAAACACTGAGCTGCTGCCCTCGGCTGCTGAGCACCTTGGATAGTACAGAAACACTGAGCTGCTGCCCTCGGCTGCTGAGCACCTTGGAAAGTACAGAAACACTGAGCTGCTGCCCTCGGCTGCTGAGCCCCTTGGATAGTACAGAAACACTGAGCTGCTGCCCTCGGCTGCTGAGCCCCTTGGATAGTACAGAAACACTGAGCTGCTGCCCTCGGCTGCTGAGCACCTTGGATAGTACAGAAACACTGAGCTGCTGCCCTCGGCTGCTGAGCACCTTGGATAGTACAGAAACACTGAGCTGCTGCCCTCGGCTGCTGAGCACCTTGGATAGTACAGAAACACTGAGCTGCTGCCCTCGGCTGCTGAGCCCCTTGGATAGTACAGAAACACTGAGCTGCTGCCCTCGGCTGCTGAGCCCCTTGGATAGTACAGAAACACTGAGCTGCTGCCCTCGGCTGCTGAGCCCCTTGGATAGTACAGAAACTGGTTACCAGACAGATGAATGCATGCAAAATACAACAAGGCAGAATCCAAACAGACAACCAAATGCCTAGATTGTTAAATTAATAAGGAAAACGTATTTGAATGCATTGCTATATGATAATTAAATTGAGGGGGGGGGGGGGAGTTCCAATAAAGACTGCAGTATAATTTGTAGTTTCCATAAAGTTGAACTATATGACTGAATTGGCACATTTCACTGTTTTGCCTGGTATAGATACAGTAGATAGGCCTAATTCATACGGCTCATAATAATGGCCGGACCGGAGCAAATGTAATGGCATCAAACACCTGGAAACCATGTATTTGATATATTTGATACCATTCCACCTATTCCCCTCCAGTCATTACCACATCCCATTCTCTACAGTTAAGGTGACACCAATCTACTGTGATGTACAGGGTTAAAAAAAACATCAGTTCTTCAATGGGGTCTATGTGCAAAGAAGTGAAGAGGTACGCACATGGGACCCCGCGTCACCTTCACCTTCACTGACAGCTGAAATTCAGGGACCACAAACAGCTCCACATTCCTCCAGTGGGACCTCCACATGAGCCTGAACAACCGTTTTGACAACTTTTAAATCAATTCTGCAATCGTACAGATCAGGCTACAAATCAGACAACATTTTTTATTTCAACCACACCTGAAACAAAAATAGAAATCATCATAGGCGATCTATGTCATCATTCATCTGCAATTTCGAGATGATCTATGATTTTTACCTCATCATTTAGTTCAGCAGATATCTTTCTGAAGGACAATTTCTACCAAGAGAACATGCAAAGATGACACACACCAAAGCATTACATTCCAGCAGTAATTGGTGGTTAGATTTAGGCAAATTGGAGATGGATTCATGGTTTAGACTCAGAAGTAAGAAATGAAAACTGCCTAGTTACTAAACATGTCCCACACACTATTGCAAATAACAATCACCTAAAAGAGGCAATCTGTTGTTCAACCAACAACAAAGCGGGTCACCCCACCACTGTTTTGGGAAACAGCTGAGGGATGGGGCTGGAGAAATGTAGCCAATCTCAAACTCATAGACAGAGCTTCAAAATGACCGTTTTAACCGTATTTTGAGGCGGTACAGTGTTTGTTGTTTGCTTTTACATTGTTTACAAACAATGGAGTAAAACAAGCTTATTGCCCCTTTAAGTAGGCCTATCATCCCAGGACATAGACATACTGGTAGAAAGCTTAAATTATTGTTAATCTAACTGCACTGTCCAATTTACAATAGCATTACAGTGAGAGAATACCATGCTATTGTTTGTGGAGACTGCACAGTTATGAACTTGAAAATGTATTAATAAACCAATTAGGCACATTTGATAGTCTTGATACAACATTTTGAACAGAAATAGAATGGTTAATTGGATCAGTCTAAAACTTTGCCCACACACTGCTGCCATCTAGTGGCCAAAATCTAAATTGCGCCTGGGCTGGCATAATATATTATGGCCTTTCTCTTGCATGTTTTTTCTTTGTGTTATCTTTTACCATATCTAATGTGTTATATTCTCCTACATTAATTTAACATTTCCACAAACTTTAAAGTGTTTCCTTCAAATAGTATCAAGAATATGCATATCCTTGCTTCAGGTCCTGAGCTCCAGGTAGTTAGATTTGGGTATGTCATTTTAGGCAAAAATTTTAAGAAAGGGTTGGATCCTTAAGTTTACTGACTTGCCTAGTGAAATAAAGGTTCAATAAAAAAATCTGTTAATTGCGAATAGCCTAATCAGATCGAGGCAAATAGAAGCTTGCACTAAAAATGTAAAATAAATGTTCTCTTGACTCTTCCACAGCAGCTTGAATTGAGTCTGATGACAGGAACTTAGGATGCAATTGAAAGGCTAACATTCAATTCATAGGCATTAACATAACATTTCACATTTACAAAACAACCTGCTTGTTAATCACTTCCATATTTATTTATTTTATTGAACCTTTATTTAACTGGGCAAGTCAGTTAAGAACAAATTATTATTTACAATGACGGCCTACCCCGGCCAAACCCGGACGAGGATGGGCCAATTGTGCGCCACCCTATGGGACTCCCAATCACGACCGTTTCCACTTCATTTCAATTAAATAAAATTGAAGCTACCAAATTGAAGCTACTAATAGACGTTGAATTGACGTCTGTGCCCAGTGGGAAATGTATTTCACCCTCTTGATTTCAGTAAGGAGTTTGGTAAATATTTTCCGGACGGGGGCGCGTATTTATGTGCTTGACTGATGCAAGAGCCCGGAGCAGTGAAAGGGACACTGTCCCTTTCCGAATCCCTCTGTCGCACTTGATCCCAGTCGAAATAATCTAACGATAGGGACGGGTCAATTTGGTCAAATAGAGGAATCAATCAAAAATAATCGCTGTAGTGCCTACTCATAGCTTGAAGTATGGTAAAGTGAACATTGGGATATTCTTGGATTTTTTTCTTTACATCGACCGTTGAGGGGGTAGGCTACTCGTGGAGTTAAAAGGCGGACCACTTGTGTTTTCCCTGGTTCTGTCAGATGAACAAGTCGTAAGAAGTCGATACCCCTCGCGCATTTTTCCAGCTGACATCTTTGTGTTAGGTGAGTGTGTTAATAGAATAAAATGATTCATTCAATTGTCTGCCTATTATAAAAATGTATTTGATTTCATTTGAGATGTCCTCTGCAACTCGCACACTGAAACTGGCAAAAAGTTTTGACAAATCGCTATTCAACATAATTATCATCGTGTTGCTACATTTGTCGGTGTGCAATTCTATTCTATTATGTTTCAATATTAGCCTATTGATAAAAGCTGTTTTTATTTTTGCGGAAACCCTCAAGGGGACTAGTTATTTTATTATTTTTGAATGATCTGCTATCTGAAGCGATGTATTACGTGCGGTGCACATTTCTGCGATGTTAATATTTGGTCGTTTTCGGCGTGGCAGATGTCTTCTGATGGAGGTGGTTAAGGTGTTTCGGTTTCCAAAGGAGTTCAGAAGTTGTAAGAAGTTCACACCTCTGGAATTCCCTTTTCAAACACTATTTAGTGCATCATTATATCGGTATACTATGCATGCTTGAATAGTTAAAGATTCTCAGGACAGACGTCAATGCTTCATAGCTCCATTTGTTCCCTATTGATTTCGCAGGGCTGCTACTCCTGTTGACAGTGTGTGAATGAATGATAGCCTAGCCCTAGTGTAAACCTGCAATAACTCAAAACTCCAATCTGAAGTATGGCACTGAGCTAGAACTGCATTACCATTCGAAATGCATGGAGTGACCCATTGCATGCAATACATACTGAAATCCATGTCATAATTCTATTTTTGAACCCTAATTTGCCTATGTATTGGTCACTCAAAGGCTTTTTTAAATTAGAAATTGGATGATGGTATAGGATCTTTAAAAAAAAGATGTGCTGTTATACATGTATGCCAACCATGCAATAGGCCACTAAATCCATTTCAGTCAAAAAAATTTAGGAATTTACATTAAACAGGCTACAGGCTATTCAATGGTTGTTATGAATGAATACAATATTCGCTGGCCTTTATTTATAAACCTTTTGGGTGCAAAAACCCACTGTTGTGGGCGCATCTACAACAGGAAAGTGATCAATGGTCTATTGTCTGATCTATGGGTGACCACATTTAGTTGACTGGTCAATTGTTTGGTTGATAGGCTATTGGTCGTCAATATTGTTTTTAGTCGAGCAGCGGCAAATACAGTTGAAGTCGGAAGTTTACATACACCTTAGCCAAATACATTTAAACTCAGTTTTTCACAATTCTTGACATTTAATCAGAGTAAAATTCCCTGTCTTAGGTCAGTTAGGATCACCACTTTATTTGAAGAATGTGAAATGTCAGAATAATAGTAGAGCAAATTACTTATTTCAGCTTTTATTTCTTTCATTACATTCCCAGTGGGTCAGAAGTTTACATACACCAATTAATATTTGGTAGTATTGCCTTTAAATTGTTTAACTTGGGTGAAACGTTCCGGGTAGCCTTCCACAAGCTTCTCACAATAAGTTGGGTGAATTTTGGCCATTCCTCCTGACAGAGCTGGTGAAACTGAGTAAGGTTTGTTGGCCTCCTTGCTCGCACACGCTTTTTCAGTTCTGCCCACAAATTGTATATAGGATTGAGGTCAGGGTTTGTGATGGCCACTCCAGTACCTTGACTTTGTTGTCCTTAAGCCATTTTGCCACAACTTTGGAAGTATGCTTGGGCTCATTGTCCATTTGGAAGCCCCTTTTGCGACCAAGCTTTAACTTCCTGACTGATGTCTTGAGATGTTGCTTCAATATATCCACATAATTTTCCTTCCTCATGAGACCATCTATTTTGTGACGTGCACCAGTCCCTCCTGCAGCAATGCACCCCCACAACATGATGCTGCCACCCCCTTGCTTCACGGTTGGGATGGTGTTCTTCGGCTTGCAAGCCTCCCCCTTTTTCTTCCAAACATATCAATGGTCATTATGGTCAACCAGTTCTATTTTTGTTTCATCAGACCAGAGGATATTCATCAGAGTCTTTGTCCACATGTGCAGTTGCAAACCGCAGTCTGGCTTTTTTATGGCAGTTTTGGAGCAGTGGCTTCTTCCTTGCTGAGCGGCCTTTCAGGTTATGTCTATAACAGTTTCAACTGTTCTGCCTGTGGCTATGGAATCCTGACCTGTTCACCGGAGGTGCTACCTGTCCCAGACCTGCTGTTTTCAACTCTCTAGAGACAGCAGGAGTGGTAGAGATACTCTTAATGATCAGCTATGAAAAGCCAACTGACATTTACTCCTGAGGTGACTTGCTGCACCCTCGTCAACTACTGTGATTATTATTATTTGACCATGCTGGTCATTTATGAACATTTGAACATCTTGGCCATGTTCTGTTATAATCTCCACCCGTCACAGCCAGAAGAGGACTGGCCACCCCCCATAGCCTGGTTCCTCTCTAGGTTTCTTCCTAGGTTTTGGCCTTTCTAGGGAGTTTTCCCTAGCCACCGTGCATTGCTTGCTGTTTGGGGTTTTAGGCTTGATTTCTGTACAGGCTTGATTTCTGTACAGCACTTTGAGATATCAGCTGATGTACAAAGGGCTATATAAATCAATTTGATTTGATTTATATAGAACTCGTTTTACTGTGGATATAGATACTTTTGTACCTGTTTCCTCCAGCATCTTCACAAGGTCCTTTGCTGTTGTTCTGGGATTGATTTGCACTTTTCGCACCAAAGTATGTTCATCTCTAGGAGACAGAACAAGTCTCCTTCCTGAGCGGTATGACGGCTGTGTGGTCCCATGGTGTTTATACTTGCGTACTATTGTTTGTACAGATGAGCGTGGTACCTTTTGCTCCCAAGAATGAACCAGACTTGTGGAGGTCTGCAATTTTTGTCTGATTTCTTTAGATTTTCCCATGATGTCAAGCAAAGAGGCACTGTTTGAAAGTAGGCCTTGAAATACATCCACAGGTACACCTCCAATTGACTCAAATGATGTCAATTAGCCTATCAGAAGCTTCTAAAGCCATGTCATCATTTTCTGGAATTTTCCAAGCTGTTTAAAGGCACAGTCAACTTTGTGTACGTGAACGTCTGACCCACTGGAATTGTGATACAGTGAATTATAAGTGGAATAATCTGTCTGGAAACAGTTGTTGGAAAAATTACTTGCGTCATGCACAAAGTAGATGTCCTAACCGACTTGCCAAAACTATAGTTTGTTAACCTGTCAGGTTAACGCTAACAAGAAATTTGTGGAGTGGTTGAAAAACTAGTTTTAATGACTCCACCCTAAGTGTATGTAAACTTCAGACTTAACCTGTGTATATATATATATATATATGGCATGTGAAACACCTGTCTGATTCACGCCTGTCTGAGTGGACTAATCAGTTGGGAGGTTGCAGGGATGGCACACCATTTACCGTTAATTCCCATAATTGCTAATCTACAATGTTTGTTTGGTTATGCTCATTTCTGTTAATGCATTCAAAATGTTATTATTACAGTTTCACCGTTGTCATTGTAGGAGAGGACAAGTGGTTTGCAGAGCACACAGCCTAGGTTACACTTGTGAGAAACAAGTTTTGCTTTATTTTATTCCATTTACGAGTTCTCAATTGAGTCATTGTCTTTTGTTTGGAGCGCTCCAGTCAATGTTGAGTAAGGACACGCACTTGATTACACATATTGAAGTTGGACTGGTCTACCTGACCTGCGTGCAAATGTAGGCATATAAATGTCCCCATTTGGGGATCTGATACTATTTCTGATTGTCTTCATTCACCATCACTGTGGCGCTTCTCAAAGTCATTTTTTCTTTGCCTTTAAACACCCAGGCTAATACAATAGTTGATACAATGTTTCAAGTCCCTTGCAGACAGGCCATGAGTAGCCATTGTGATTTATAGGATTGTTTCTTTTTAAAGCATCAGACATGCTCAACACACAGTTGATTTTATTCAAACAGGTTGTGTCTAAATATGGAAAAATACACGTTCAACCAATCGATTGGTTGAAAGAACACACGACTCTTGGTTGACTCAGATTATTTTTAGTCGGTGACATCCCTAGTCTGATCTATTCTCAATTGTTGGGAACATCATATCTCAATCTTCCTGATTCCTGTCTTGTTGCCCTATTATGGGCTGGGCGATATGGCCAAAATATCATGTCACAGTATTTTTCAATGTTTTTGACAGTAGGTTGCTATAGAGGTATTTGACGGTATTTCATGTATCTGAATGATAAAAGTCTAAATATGCTATGAGTAGTGCATGACCCTAGGATGGCATTAAATTAAGGAAAAGTTGTTTTAATGTCTTTCTCTATTCTAATTGTTTTATACTCAACCAAATTGGGACAAAACTGACAGTGTATTTCAACATAACACTTTGGGGAGCCATAAAACAAATGGAGACCCTTTCATTTTCAATGGAGGGAAGTGAAGTAGGCAGTTGGGCAATAGCATGGGCGAGGGTCATGGCTAGAAGGGATCCAGCTTTTGTCAAAATAACATTAAAAGTGTTGTTTTTTTGCATTTTAGCAAACCCTAACCCTTTTTCTAACCTTAACCTAATTATCCTAACCTGCTACATTAATTATCCAAACCTGCTGTGTAAGGTCTCCTAACCTGCTACAAAAAGTCAAATCTTGACAAATTTGACAAAAGCTGGATGACTTCTAGCCATGACCATGGGCGAGGGAGCACGAAGAGGGCGGGACCAAAGGTGGGGAAAGCTGAACTTTGTGCAAATACTCCACGATATCACAATGCTATTGATCAATCAAAGCTCACTTTAGCATCAAGCCCCTACTGGATTGCCAGTTGATACCTAGCGCTACTTAGCCTGCTTGCAAGTTTGCCAGCACCCACACAGAGTGGCTATCTAAATGAATGTGTTATGTGAAGATTTTGTGAAGTATTTACCGCTGTTTCTAAATGTTATAGACTGTGTGCGTACACCGTTATATTATTCCCCATGCTGATTCAAGGTACGAAAAATTGACATGACTAAAAAAAGTGGGACCAGACCACTGGCTGAGAGATACTGTGCATCAGATGTTTTAAATGGGTTGTTTGGAGAGCCGAGAATCGAGCTACTTCCGTTATCTCTGTTATTCTATGGAGTGTAGGTCTAGTACATGGTGATTCACTATTCTAAATCAGGTACAGGGTGAGCAGAGATGAGCTGAAGAGAATGTCGTTTTACAGACGTCATACTTTGTTTGCCCCTGTATATTATACTTCATCAACATGTCTGTGCTTAGTGCAGCGGGCAGTGATAGGGACCCTTTATAAATAAGTATAGTGAACAACATTGAACTTTAGAAGCTGCCTCTGTAATGCAGGCTGATTGGCATACGGTATGTGATGTACCTTACGTTCACACCCCTAGACTGAAGAGAACATTCCTGCCTATGTGGTTCTCACACACACGCACACACACACACAGACACAGACACACACACGCAGACACACACACACACACACACACACGCACAGACACACACACACACACACAGACACACACACACACACGCAGACACACACACACACGCTCAAATCTCAGGCTGCAGTGATGGGCCAGTCACTCCCAGTGTGGTGTGGGAACAGCAGTAAGAATTGAGAGGAGAGAATAGTGGTCCTCAGGATACAGAGTGGGTTGAAAAGGGCTTTTCATTTATTAGAATCTAGTGGTGTCCAACATGCGAGGGGATCCAATCCGGAAGGTGTGGTTTGAGTGACTAATAAAAAATAGATATTATATTTTTAGGTGGACCTACAGTCACAGTTTCTTGACCATGTCCAGCTTGCTAATAATCACAAAATGAAAGCTAGACAGTCAGGAAGCACCAAAACAATAGAGGACTTTTTAAAATGTATTGTTTTACAAATTTTGACCGTGAGGATATATATATATATATATATATATATATATATATATATATATATATATATATATTTTATTTCACCTTTATTTAACCAGGTTGGCCAGTTGAGAACAAGTTCTCATTTGCAACTGCGACCTGGCCAAGATAAAGCATAGCAATTCGACACATAGAACAACACAGAGTTACACATGGAATAAACAAAACATAACCAATAGTACAGTAGAACAAAAGAAAACAAAAAGTCTATATACAGTGTGTGCAAATGAGGTAAGATAAGGAAGTTAAGGCAATAAATAGGCCATGGTGGCGAAGTAATTACAATATAGCAATTAAACACTGGAATGGTAGATATGCAGAAGACGAATGTGCAAGTAGAGATACTGGGGTGCAAAGGAGCAAGATAAATAAATAAATAAATACAGTATGGGGATGAGGTAGGTAGGTAGATAGATGGGCTGTTTACAGATGGGCTATGTACAGGTGCAGTGATCTGTGAGCTGCTCTGACAGCTGGTGCTTAAAGCTAGTGAGGGAGATATGAGTCTCCAGCTTCAGAGATTTTTGCAGTTCGTTCCAGTCATTGGCAGCAGAGAACTGGAAGGAAAGACGACCAAAGGAGGAATTGGCTTTGGGGGTGACCAGTGAGATATACCTACTGGAGCGCATGCTACGAGTGGGTGCTGCTATGGTGACCAGTGAGCTGAGATAAGGAGTGGCTTTACCTAGCAGAGACTTGTAGATAACCTGTAGCCAGTGGGTTTGGCGACGAGTATGAAGCGAGGGCCAACCAATGAGAGCGTACAGGTCGCAATGGTGGCTAGTGTATGGGGCTTTGGTGACAAAACGGATGGCACTGTGATAGACTGCATCCAGTTTGTTGAGTAGAGTGTTGGATGCTATTTTATAGATGACATCACCGAAGTCGAGGATCGGTAAGATGGTCAGTTTTACGAGGGTATATTTGGCAGCATGAGTGAAGGATGCTTTGTTGCATTATAGGACGCCAATTCTAAATTTAATTTTGGATTGGGGATGCTTAATGTGAGTCTGGAAGGAGAGTTTACAGTCTAACCAGACACCTAGGTATTTGTAGTTGTAACGAATATTCAGTGCAGGCCTCCGGACCTCATTGAAGATCGAATGCGGCCCCCGGGGAATATTTGTTTGACACTGTTATAAACACTTTAAATGTGGCTTGGTTGGATCTCTAACCTAACAATGCCATTTAGAGAGGTTTGAAGAGGTGAAAAAAACAAGTTTAAAATCACATTTTATGTAGGTGGTGGGTGTTGTATTTATTTTATTTCACCTTTATGTTGCTAGGTAAGTGACTTAAGAACAAATTCTTATTTTACATTGACTGCCTACCCCAGCCAAACCCTCCCCTAACCTGGACGACGCTGGGGCCAATTGTGCACCGCTCTAAGGGACTCTCAATCACAGCCAGTTGTGATACAGCCCGGGATCAAACCAGGGTCTGTAGTGACACCTCTAGCACTGAAATGCAGTGCCTTACACCGCTGTGCCACTCGCACTCATGTCTGATTTTATTGTATTGTAATACACACAGCACACATGACAGAAATATTACGCATAGGGCCCTCAGACTGGAACCGGGCCTGTCTTACTTTCACCAAAATGAGTTAGACCCAGCCTACTATCTTATGTAACATCCACACATTTTTTTCAGTAATCTGCTGCCTTGGCTAGGGTTTCTAGAACACAATGCGAAGATCGGTGAGACGTTATAAAGATGTGTTTCAGGTAGATGAATGAACATAGCAGCTATTCACACACAAAACTAAGGAGGAATTCTACGCAGCAGACATTTTCCATGCCGCGGCTCATCTAAAAGATGTGCAGAGACTCGGTATCAAATTGATTACTCTCTATTCTCACTCTCACACATATGAAAACTGAAAACATACACAAGCACCATATTCTACCAGTTGCTGCCTGTCACACTCACACATACACACATACATCCACTTGCCTTCCCATAGCAGGGCTTGGAGATGTTTGTACTGATCCCCTTCCAGACTCACTGTGCTGACTGGGAGTTTTCCAATCCTCTGAAATAAGAGCAGGAGACATGAGCACCATCCAAAGACCAGGCCTGCATGCCTTTACGCGCACACATGCACACCCACAGCACTTCCCACTCAGGCCTTGCCTACTGGCACAAAAGAGAGACTAGTATATAATCCAAGCACCACCATCTGATTTGAAAGTTCATATATTTGTATACAACACTGGAAAGCAGGAGGACACCCTATAGTCAAACTATCCCTGCCCTGGTCTGAAGTAGGGATGTGACAAATGGACAATTTTGCTTAATGTTTAAACGGTTTGTTTTTTAAAATCAATCCGTTAAAACAGTAAGAAAAAACCCATACAATTCCACCTCAATTCAGAATGCAGAATAATGGTCCTATTAGATATCTATGACCTCTAGGGCTGGGCAATGAAGCTCTATCTACCACGACGTTTTACAGACATAGAACACAGCTACAGCAACACGTCGACCGCAACAATTGATAACTTTTCAGACAATTAGAAGCGTCTGTACCTTATCAGACAGTAGAATTCCGCTCCGGTATAGACTGTTCTTTATAGAGGGCTTGCAGTTGCGTCACAAATCACCTAGCAACCGCACCAGGCGCCATGTTGGATGACCAAACTCAGTCTGTTGGAAGTCCTCTAATCGTCCACGTGGCTGGCTGCCTTTTGCAACCAATGGAAACTTCATTTTTCTCAGGACCTAGAAAATGGAGGCAGTGGGAGAACCTACTCAAGTAAGTAAATATATTTTGAAAATGTTCAATGTAAGAAACCTAGTGTGCAGCCTTACTCAAATAAGCTACTAATGTAATGTTCACCAGTTAGCTAACTTTACATAATGTAGCTAGCTAAGTGAATTAAATATAACCAGCTTGCTAACTTCCTACTGTAATTAGCTAGTTAGCTACCTATCTTGATGTATTTATCATTGTACTGTAGCTCTAAATGAATTTGTAGCTTGGTAGCTAGTTAACAGCCATGGAAGTGGATGAACGGATTAGCCAGCTGTTCCAGCTGTCCGAGAAGGCAGAGTAGGCTACTCTGGATAGGGCACGTGCATTACCTTTGTGGGAGGACATTATGAACCTATTCTCCTGTTCCAGTCCCTAGCAAGGAAAAACTGAGGACAGAGAGATACTGTATAGCAACATAATATTCAGTGCTGTCTAATTTCAGTATAATGAAGCCTGTTTCTTTGATGTTTTCTGTCCTCAGATACAGAGCCGTAAAACCCTGTCTGCAGATGAAGAGGTCCCAATGAATGTCACAAGAGAATAAGGGTACATCCTTGTATACCATGGATTCTGTGTACCTATGATAGCACATTTTGTGAACAAAAATACAGTTTAAAAGTTACACACATTGTATAGTCCTATTCCAGCAGGCCAACCCTGCTGGGTGTGCAGGCGTCTGTTCCAGCCCTGCACTAACACACCTGAAGGTGCTCTCTAAATGGCACAACAGAATCGTTCAGATTGTCACAGCCTATGACAAACATCTCGTATGAGAGGAGACATCCCTCAGTTATATCTGGAAAAGGACACAGTAGAA
Source organism: Oncorhynchus mykiss (assembly GCF_013265735.2). NCBI lineage: Eukaryota > Metazoa > Chordata > Actinopteri > Salmoniformes > Salmonidae > Oncorhynchus > Oncorhynchus mykiss. The sequence goes on along the minus strand of NC_048575.1, from coordinate 71,589,381 downwards.
ACGGATGCTGCTGCAGCATTGCTCATCTTCACAGTGGGAATCCAGTCAACATGGGTGTCTTGATAGAGGTCAGCTGGTTGAACCTACAGTAGTACATAACAAATGAAAAGCCCACCTGATGTTAGAATCACTTTCTCAGGTCAGCTATACCATCAGGTCTCTTCAGTGTTGTTTGGCTGTGTTTAATTCATTCAGGTGTTTTAGTGTCATATAAAGAACAACCAATAGTCAACACAGCAGGTTGTCCTACCCCATTGAAGCCTTTGTTCTATGTCCAGACATTTTCCCTCTTATGAATGAAGTTCTCAACAGATTATCATTGGGTTGTTATATGAATACATGGTAACAATAATGTCCTCCAGGATATAGGGACGTCATATCGTACAACTTGCGTCTCACTTTTCCATGGTCATAGAAGGGATCCAGCTTTGGTCAAATTAACTTCATATTTGACATTTCATAGCAAGTTAGTAGAATTTAAGTTAGGGGTAAGCTAAAGTGCAAAAAATGACTTTGACGTTAATTTGACAGAAGTTGGATCCCGTTTAGCCAGGACGCCTTTTTGGCCTAGGTTACATGGTTGCATTCAAGACAAGTTAGTTTTTATTGAACGATCACGGTGAAAACATTGCTTCCCCAAACTTAGAAACTCATGTGACACATGCTAAGACTGCAAGCTATCTAGCTAGCTAATTTTGGCTAACTTACTGTAGTGTTGTTGTTAGCACCTTGTTAGCATAACATCTAAATTCATCTCAGGTTTAGGTTCTAACGTGCAAAAAGGTTTATTCACTTTTTTGACCGTTCTTGAGTCTTAGCTCATTGGTGTCACCAACGGTGTTTTATGATTGAGGGGAATCTGTAAACATTGTTTTCCTGTTGTCTTTCCTGCCTTGTTAGAGCAGCCAAATGATCTACAGAAAATGCCCGTGGTGATGAATCAACTAGTTTTAGGCACTGCAGTTTGGGTTAGCCTGTCGGCTGTTGTTAACGGAATAATTCATGTGGTCGTCTTTCAACATGGCCCCCAGGAGGCGTCGTACGTTAACTGCAAGCCTTGGATAGTTTCCCTGACAACAATAAACATTGCTGATAGATGTGCTGATGTATTTTTTTCTGCCGTTTTTATGGTATGGCAGCTAGATGTGTTTTCTTTCTACTATACTGAACAAAAATATAAACGCAACATTTATAAACGCAGGTTACACGTGGTCTACGGTTGTGAGGCTGGTTGGACGTACTGACAAATTCTCTAAAATGAGGTTGGAGGTGGTTTATGGTAGAGAAATTAACATTGAATTCTCTGGCAACAGCTCTTGTGAACATTCCTGCAGTCAGCATGTCAAATGCACGCTCCCTCAAAACTTGAGACATCTGTGGCATGGTGTACATTTTAGTGTTGCCTTTTATTGTCGCCAGCACAAGGTGCACCTGTGTAATGATCATGCTGTTTAGGTGGATGGATTATCTTGACAGGCTAAAATGCTCACAAACTGGGATGTAAACAAATTTGAGAGAAATAAGCTTTTTGTGCATGTGGTTCATTTTCGGGGATATTTTATTTCAGCTCATGAAACATGGGTCCAACACTTTACATATTGCGTTTTATATTTTTGTTCAGTGTAAATGTCTTGGTAAGTCCCGGTATTTAACAAACTTTAAAGTACTTTTTTAGGAGAAGGTTGGTCTGTGCACAGGTAGGCAGGCTGCACGCAGCAGCTCAAGATGATTTGATTGACAGTTCTGGTCGCCTAGTGATGGAACTTCAGAAGCGGCATTCCTTTACAGACAAGTAAAATGTTTCGTATCTCCAGAGAAGGTTTCTTGTTGGTGTTTAAAAAATACGTAGTGTAGCCTACCCTAACAGACAAGCAAACATGTCGTAGCCGAGATGCTTTCAAGGGGCCACATTTCATTGTCTGAAAAAGGTCATCGATACAAGTAGCCTACTGTAATTTTAATATTGATACAAAAAAAGAAAACCACTCGCTCAGCAATAAAGAGTAAGTACCCTGTGCTTGCAAGACTGGCCCGAAGATACCTCTGTATCCCAGCAACATCAGTAACCCGGTGAAGGGGGAGAATCAAGAATTCCGCAGTGACCTGTTGCCACTAAAAAAGCAACCAGTGGAGCGCAAACAACATTGTAAATACAACCCATATATATCTGTTTATTTATTTCTCCTTGCCATTCATACTACAACTATTCGCACATGGTTACAACACTGTACATCGCTAATAATATAACATTTGAGATGTCTTTATCCTTTTGAAACCTTTGTGTGTGTGTGTGTGTAGTGTTTACTGTTAATTTCTGATTGCTTATTTCACTTTTGTTTTTCACTTGCTTTGGCAATGTAAACGTATTTTCCCATGCCAATAAAGAGAGAGAGAGATTTGAAATGTCTTATTATTTTGGAACTTCTGTGTGTGTAATGTTTACTGTTCATTTTTATTGTTTATTGTCTACTTCACTTGCCTTGGCAATGTTAACATGTGTTTCCCATGCCAATAAAAGCCCCTTAAATTGATTTGAGAGGAGGGTCAGGCCGGCCAGCACGAGGAAGGGAGGGAGGGAGAGGAGGGGCAGGCAGGACAGCCTGAGGGAGGGAGGGAGGAAGAGGAGGGGCAGGCAGGACAGCCTGAGGGAGGGAGGGAGGGAGAGGCGGGGCAGGCAGGACAGCCTGAGGGAGGGAGGGAGAGGAGGGGCAGGCCGGCCAGCGGGAGGGAGAGGAGAGGCAGGCAGGACAGCCTGAGGGAGGAAGGGAGAGGAGGGGCAGGCAGGACAGCCTGAGGGAGGGAGGGAGGAAGAGGAGGGGCAGGCAGGACAGCCTGAGGGAGGGAGGGAGGAAGAGGAGGGGCAGGCAGGACAGCCTGAGGGAGGGAGGGAGGAAGAGGAGGGGCAGGCAGGACAGCCTGAGGGAGGGAGGGAGGAAGAGGAGGGGCAGGCAGGACAGCCTGAGGGAGGGAGGGAGGGAGAGGAGGGGCAGGCAGGACAGCCTGAGGGAGGGAGGGAGGGAGAGGAGGGGCAGGCAGGACAGCCTGAGGGAGGGAGGGAGAGGAGGGGCAGGCCGGCCAGCGGGAGGGAGAGGAGAGGCAGGCAGGACAGCCTGAGGGAGGAAGGGAGAGGAGGGGCAGGCAGGACAGCCTGAGGGAGGGAGGGAGAGGAGGGGCAGGCAGGACCATGCGCCAATGTCTTGGTAATATGCATCTTGCAATGTCTTGTTTTGCATGCCTCTTCCTCTCTGGTTTTATTTAAATTACACAACTTTCCCCAGGCCTTTATAGCCTATCGTCTAGAAAATGTTAAGGATCCCAACTTTCTTTAAACGTTCACACCCCTAGACTGAAGAGAACATTCCTGCCTATGTGGTTCACACACACACACACACATACACACACACACACACACACACACACACCAATGTGTTCTAACCATTGCCACATCTGTAGGACATGCACACTCATGTTGTAGGCGGTGTGGTGTTTGCTCAAGTTTTTAACTTACTGATGAAAAATAACTATTTGCAAACTTTTGCAATTGGTGGGGGCAATGGCGAACCTTATACTTTGCATCTTGGTTCAATAGCTTCTAGATTGACTGTCAGAATTTTAGCCGCATCACAATCCGAAGAGGCTCCAAGCCTATTGGCCAAACCTTTTTTGGTTTCTACATGGTTCCATATGTTTTATTTCATAGTTTTGATGTCTCACTATTATTCTACAATGTAGAAAATAATAAAATAAAGAAAATCCCTGGAATGAGTAGGTGTGTCAACTTGTGACTGGTACTGTGCGTACGTACATAGGAAGTTGAAGGAAGTGGACCAAGGTGCAGCGTTTTGAGCGTACATTTTCTTTTATTATAAAAAATAAATAAAAATGTGAAGCTACAGGCTATGTGCCATAAACTAAAGTCAACCTCCCACAAAGACAGGTGGGAAAAGGGCTACCTAAGTGTGGTTCTCAATCCGAGACAACGATAGACAGCTGTCCCTGATTGAGAACCCTACCTGGCCAAAACATAGAAATACAAATAATAGAACATAGAATACCCACCCCAAATCACACCCTGACCAAACCAAATAGAGACATAAAAAGGATCTCTAAGGTCAGGGCGTGACAACATACATGCATGCATACATACACACACAGTGTTTCCTGTGTGTGTGTGTGTGTGTGTGTGTGTATATAATATATATATACGTATACACACACACACCCACACACACGGGAAACAGTATGTGTGTTTTATATATATATATATATATATATATATATATACTACCATTCAAAAAACACTAATGTACTTGTCCTCTTGCTCAGTTGTTTACCAGGGCCTCTCACTCTTTCTATTCTGGTTAGAGCCAGAATGTGCTGTTCTGTGAAGGGAGTAGTACTCTGCGTTGTACGAGATCTTCTTGACAATTTCTCACATGGAATAGCTTTCATTTCTCAGAAGAAGAATAGACTGAAGAGTTTCCATTTTGAGCCTGTAATCAAAAAGTTATAGCACCGCTTCAATCTAGAACCAAGGGCTTCATTTGGCAACGTGAAGAAAAAAATGCTGTATTACTTTCATTTCAAAAGCTCTCTCTTTATGATGTCTTGAAGTTGGTGGTGAGAATTTATGCCGGTTGGATGCAGATTATAGGTAGCACACAAATTTAGGTGAGAATGAGATCACCCTCATACACTCTTGGAGCGATGTCTCCATGTTGTGATGATTGAGTGGACTCTTGACCCTTGATGATGTGTCAACATCATTCTACAGAGGAAGAACCAGCAGGCCGCACGCACGCACACACACACGCACGCACGCACGCACGCACACACACTACACTACACTACACTACACTACACTACACTACACTAAGATAGGAGAGACGAGCTGGAGAGCCAAGTGATCCATGTCAGGCTCTCAAAGAAACCTTGCACTCGCACGCAAACACACGCACACTGTTCAGCGCATCCCTCTCAGTATTTTCCTCGGTGGCTCAATAAGAGGGTTCAAGTGAACTGAGAGAGAGAGGGGGGGGGGGGGGGTGAGAGAGGAGAGGGGGTAGGGGTGGCGAGAGATGAGAGGGGGGTGAGAGAGGAAGAAGGAGAGAGAGGAGGAACGAGAGGAGGAGGAGAGAGGGGGGAACGAGAGAGGAGGAAGAGGGGTGTGAGAGAGGAGGAAGAGGGGTGTGAGAGAGGAGGAAGGGGGGGGTGAGGGAGGAGGAGAGGGGGGAGCGTGAGGAGAGGAGGGGAGCTCGGGGGAGAAGGGGGAGGGCGCGAGAGAAGGGGGAGGGCGCGAGAGAAGGGGGAGGGCGCGAGAGAAGGGGGAGGGCGTGAGGAGAGGGGGAGGGCGCTCGCGAAGGGGGAGAGGGCGCGAGCAAAGAGGGGGAGGGAGAGAGTGGGGGGTGGGAGAGAACAAGATGGGGCGAGGAGAGAACGAGAGCGAGGGGGTAGAGGCGAAAACGAGAGTGAACGGGTAGAGGAGAAAACGAGAGCGAGAGGGGAGAACGAGAGGGGGGGAGAACGAGAGAAATGAGGGGAGGGAGAGAACAAGCGGTGGGGGGAGGGAGAGAACAAGAGGTGGGGGGAGGGAGAGGACGAGAGAGGTGGGGTGGGAGAGAACGTGAGAGTGGGGGTGGGAGAGAACGAGAGAGGTGGGGACTAGAGGTGGGGAGGAGAGAAGGAGAGAGGTGGATAGGAGAGAACGAAAGAGGAGGGTGAGAGAGAACGAGAGATGGGGGGTGGGGGAGAACGAGAGAGGGGTGTGAGGGAAAACGAGAGAATGGGGGTGAGGGAGAACGAGAAAGGTGGGGGTTGAGGGAGAATGAGAGAGGGGGGTGAGAACGAGAGTGAGAGAGGCGGGGGTGAGTGAGAATGAGAGAGAGTGAGACAGGGGGTGAGGGAGAACGAGAGGGGGGTGAGGGAGATTGAGAGGGGGGTGAGCGAACAAGAGGGGGGGCAAGGAAGAACAAGAGAGAGAGGGGGGCAAGGGAGAACAAGGGAGAGAGGGGGGAAAGGGAGAACAAGAGAGAGAGGGGGGCAAGGGAGAACAAGAGAGAGAGGGGGGGCGAGGGAGAACAAGAGAGAGGGGGGGCGAGGGAGAACAAGAGAGAGGGGGGCAAGGGAGAACAAGAGAGAGGGGGCGAGGGAGAACGAGAGGGAGGTGGGAGAGAGCGAGGGGGAGTGCGAAAACGAGAGGGGGGGTGAGGGAGAACGAGAGAGGGGGGTGAGGGAGAACGAGAGAGAGGGGGATGAGGGAGAACAAGCGGGGGGAGAGAACGAGAGGGGGGGTGGGAGAGAACTATGGGGTGAGAGAACGAGAGAGTTGGCGAGGTGATAGGTGGCAAGTAGAACGAGAGTGGGGGGTGGGAGAGAACGAGAGAGGGGGGGTGGGAGAGAACGAGAGAGGGGGGGTGGGAGAGAATGAGAGAGAAGGGGTGGGAGAGAATGAGAGAGAAGGGGTGGGAGAGAATGAGAGAGAGGTGGGGTGGAAGAGAACGAGAGAGAGGGGGGGTGGGAGATAACATGAGAGAGGGGGACGAGAGGTGGGGAGGAGAGAACGAGAGAGGTGGCGTGGAGAGAGGTGGAGAGGAGAGAACAAGAGGGGGGAAGAAGAATGAGAGAGAGAGAGGGAGGAGAGAGAACGAGAGAGAGGGAGGAGAGAGAACGAGAGAACGAGAGAGAGGTAGGGACGAGAGAGTTTTGGAGGAGAGAACTAGAGAGAGGGGTGAGGGAGAACGAGAGAGAGAGAGGTTGGGGTGAGTGAGAACGAGAGAGGGGGGGTGAGAGAAAACGAGAGAAGGGGGGAGTGGAGGAGAGGGAACGAGATAGGAATTAGATCGAGGCTAGTCTGATGAGTGTTAGCTGCCGAACCCTGTTACCCCAGGTAAGAATAACAACACTTCAATGAGGGCCTCCATAGAACAAGAACCTGAGCAGGACAGAACAAAGATAGACAGGAGATTAGAGAGGCCTCAGATCCATAGACTTTACAACCCTCTAATTCTACACGTTCTGCTCACAACACTAAAGACATTGCAACAAAGGCAAAACATGAAAACAATTCTCCACTTAGACTAACTGACTGGATGAAAGCCCCAATCAATAAATGGAAAGAACTTCCATTGGGATTTCAGTTCAGGTAGGGCCTTTAAGCAATTCTACCTTTCGGCCTGATTTGATGTTGGCTAACCATCCATACCCCTTTGCCTATGTTATGGACAACAAAGTATGATGCTGTTTGGTTGATTTGATTATGGTGTTAATAAAGTTATAGATTTAGATCCTAATAGGTTGTACATTATGACACCATTGCCTCCTAGGTGACTATAAGTAACTTTGTTGAATGATTGCTGCGCAGTACAATACCGAGGCTACCCAAAGCATTTAGTCAGGAAGGTGTAGTCATGTATCTCTGGCAGGAGTTTGGTTGGTTCTTAGTGAGAGTTAGGGGTTGATCCTCAGAACAGTAGCAGTGTGTTTTAGATGGATTCAGAGTGTGCCTGCAGTCCCGTAGGTTCTCCTATGGGGACTAGAGGTCGACCGATTATGATTTTTCAACGCCGATACCAATTATTGGAGGACCAAAAAAGCCGATACCGATTAATCAGCCGATTTTTTTACATTTTTAAATTTGTAATAATGACAATTACAACAATACTGAATGAACACTTATTTTAACTTAATATAATACATCAAAAAAATCTATTTAGCCTCAAATAAATAATGAAACATGTTCAATTTGGTTTAAATAATGCAAAAACAAAGTTTTGGAGAAGAATGCAATATGTGCCATGTATATGTAAAAATGTGTGCCATGTAAAATATGTGCCTTGTAAAAAAGCTAACGTTTAAGTTCCTTGCTCAGAACATGAGAACATATGAAAGTTGGTGGTTCCTTTTAACATGAGACTTCAATATTCCAAGGTAAGAGGTTTTAGGTTGTAGTTAATATAGTATTTATAGGACTATTTCTCTCTATACCATTTGTATTTCATATACCTTTGACTATTGGATGTTCTTATAGGCACTATAGTATTGCCAGTGTAACAGTATAGCTTCCGTCCTTCTCCTCGCCCCTCGAACCAGGAACACATCGACAACAGCCACACTCTAAGAAGTGTTACCCATCGCTCCACAAAAGCCACGGCCCTTGGAGCGCAAGGGGAATAACTACTCCAAATCTAAAAGCGAGTGACGTTTGAAACAGTATTAGCGCACACCCAGCTAACTAGCTAGCCATTTCACATTGGTTACACCAGCCATTAGGCTGATAGGCTTGAAGTCATAAACAGCGCTGTGCTTGTGAAGAGCTGCTGGCAAAATGCACTAAAGTGCTGTTTGAATGAATGATTACGAGCCTGCTGCTGCTCAGTCAGACTGCTAAATCAAATCAGACTTAATTATAACATAATAACATTATGTATGGCCGAATCCGGAAACTGTCACCTCGAAAACAAGACGTTTATTATTTCAGTGAAATACGGAACCGTTCGGTATTTTATCTAACGGGTGGCATCCCTAAGTCTAAATATTCTTGTTACATTGCACAACCTTCAATGTTATGTCATAATTACGTACAATTCTGGCAAATTAGTTCGCAATGAGCCAGGCGGCCCAAACTGCTGCATATACCCTGACTCTGCGTGCAATGAACGCAAGAGAAATGACACAATTTCACCTGGTTAATATTGCCTGCTAAACTGGATTAGTAGTTATGACTAGTAATTATGATTGATTGCTTTTTTATCAGATAAGTTTAATGCTAGCTAGCAATTTACCTTGGCTTCTACTGCATTCGCCTAACAGGCAGGCTCCTCGTGGAGTGGTTAGAGCGTTGGGCGGTTGCAAGATTGGATCCCCTGAGCTGACAAGGTGAAAATCTGTCGTTCTGCCTCTAAACAAGGCAGTTAACCCACCGTTCCTAGTCCGTCATTGAAAATAAGAATGTGTTCTTAACGGACTTGCCTAGTTAAATAAAGGTATTAAAAAAATAAAAAATAGGAAATCGGCGCCCCAAAATACCGATTTCCGATTGTTATGAAAACTTGAAATCGGCCCTAATCAATCGGCCATTCTGATTAATCGGTCGACCTCTAATGGGGACAGACTTTTTTTCTAAAAGCGCGGAGCAGAAACTCAAAGATTATGGAGTAGAGTAAGCTGTCTGGTCTTGTTTGGTAGAGAATTGAGCGAGAGGTTAAACAGCAGAATCTAGAGGAAAGGGAAAGAAGTGAAGATTGATGGTCAATTAGAATGAGGCCACATGCTGGAGTAGGGGGGTTGGAGCGAGAGAGGGAGGGAGAATTTTCAGCACATTAATGTTTCCTATAAAAGAAGCAGTGATGCAGTCAGTCTCTCCTCAAATCTTAGCCAAGAGACTGGCATGTATAGTATTTATATTATCCTTCTGATTACAATGAAGAGCAAGACGTGCCGCTGAAGTTGAAGTTGAAGTCGGAAGTTTACATACACTTAGGTTGGAGTCATTAAAACTTGTTTTTCAACCACTCCACGAACCACTCCACGAATTCTACTGTGTGCATGACTCAAGTCATTTTTCCAACAATTGTTTACAGACAGATTATTTCATTTATAATTCACTGTATCACAATTCCAGTGGGTCAGAAGTTTACATACACTAAGTTGACTGTGCCTTTAAAATAGCTTGGAAAATTCCAGAAAATGATGTCATGGCTTTAGAAGCTTCTGATAGGCTAATTGACATCATTTGAGTCAATTGGAGGTGTATCTGTGGATGTATTTCAAGGCCTACCTTCAAACTCAGTACCTCTTTGCTTGACATCATGGGAAAATCAAAATAAACCAGCTAAGATCTCAGAAAAAAATTGTAGACCTCCACGTCTGGTTCATCCTTGGGAGCAGTTTCCAAATGCCTGAAGGTACCACGTTCATCTGTACAAAGAATAGTACGCAAGTATAAACACCATGGGACCACGCAGCCGTCATTGTTGAACGTACTTTGGTGCGAAAAGTGCAAATCCCAGAACAACAGCAAAGGACCTTGTGAAGATGCTGGAGGAAACAGGTACAAAAGTATCTATATCCACAGTAAAAACGAGTCCTATATCGACATAACCTGAAAGGCCACTCAGCAAGGAAGAAGCCACTGCTCCAAAACCGCCATAAAAAAGCCAGAATACGGTTTGCAACTGCACATGGGGACAAAGATCGTACTTTTTGGAGAAATGTCCTCTGGTCTGATGAAACAAAAACATAATTGTTTGGCCATAATGACCGTCGTTATGTTTGGAGGAAAAAGAGGGAGGCTTGCAAGCCGAAGAACACCATCCCAACCGTGACGCACGGGAGTGGCAGCATCATGTTGTGGGGGTGCATTGCTGCAGGAGGGACTGGTGCACTTCACAAAATAGATGGCATCATTGGTGATGAAAATTATGTGGCTATATTAAAGCAACATCTAAGACATCAGTCAGGAAGTTAAAGCTTGGTCGCAAATGGGTCTTCCAAATGGACAATGACCCCAAGCATACTTCCAAAGTTGTGGCAAAATGGCTTAAGGACAACAAAGTCAAGGTATTGGAGTTGCCGTCGCAATGCCCTGACCTCCATCCTATAGACATTTTGTGGGCAGAACTGAAAAAGTGTGTGTGAGCAAGGAGGCCTACAAACCTGACTCTGTTACACCAGCTCTGTCAGGAGTAATGGGCCAAAATTCACCCAATTTATTGTGGGAAGCTTGTGGAAGGCTACCCGGAATGTTTGACCCAAGTAAAAAAAATTCAAGGCAATACTCCCAAATACTAATTGAGTGTATGTAAACTTCTGACCCACTGGGAATGTGATGAAAGAAATAAAAGCTGAAATAATTATCTAAAGCTACTATCATTCTGACATTTCACATTCTTAAAATAAGTGGTGATCCTAACTGACCTAAGACAGGGAATTTATATTAGGATTAAATATCAGGAATTGTGGAAAACTGAGTTTAAATGTATTTGGCTAAGGTAAATTCTTGACTTCAACTGTATTTCTTTCTTTGCAGTGCTTGGCCACATGACTGTACAATAATCAAGGTGAGACAAAACTAGAGCCTGTAGGACTTGCTTTATGGAGTGTGGTGTCAAAAAATCAGAGCATCTCTTTGTTATGGACAGACCTCTCCCCATCTTTACAACCATTGAATCTATGTGTTGACCATGAAAGTTTACAGTCTAAGGTAACACCAAGTCATTTAGTCTCATCAACTTGTTCAACAGCCACACTATTCATTACAAGATTCAGCTTAGGTCTAGAGTTTAGGGAATGATTTGTACCAAATACAGCGCTCTTCATTTTAGAGATGTTCAGGAACAGTTACTGACTACAACTCTTAAGGGTTTCAGTGACTTCATTAGCTCTGGTTGCTGACACGTAAACTCAGCAAAAAAAGGGTCCTGTCTTTTAAAGATAATTCCTAAATATCCAAATAACTTCACAGATCTTCATTGTAAAGGGTTTAAAATAGAGTTCGACCGATTAATCGACATGGCCGATTAATTAGGGCCGATTTTAAGTTTTCATAACAATCGGTAATCTGCATTTTTGGACGCCGATTATGGCCGATTACATTGCACTCCATGAGGAGACTGCGTGGCAGGCTGACTACCTGTTATGCGAGCGCAGCAAGGAGCCAAGGTAAGTTGCTAGCTAGTATTAAACATATCTTATAAAAAACAATCAATCTTAACATAATTATAATGACCAGTGAAGAGCCCGGATCTCAATCCCATTGAGCACGTCTGGGACCTGTTGGATCGGAGGGTGAGGGCTAGGGCCATTCTCCCCAGAAATGTCTGGTTACTTGCAGGTGCCTTGGTGGAAGAGTGGGGTAACATCTCACAGAATGAACTGGCAAATCTGTGTAGTCCATGAGGAGGAAATGCACTGCAGTACTTAAAACAGCTGGTGGCCACACCAGATATGGTTACTTTTGATTTTGACCCCCCCTTTGTTCATTGTTCCATTTCTGTTAGTCACATGTCTTTGGAACTTGTTCAGTTTATGTCTGTTGTTGAATCTTGTTATGTTCATACAAATATTTACACATTAAGTTTGCTGAAAATAAACGCAGTTGACTGTGAGAGGACGTTTCTTTTTTTGCTGAGTTTATATGATTGAATCATCAACATACATGGACACACAGGCTTTGTTTAATGCCAGTGGCAGATCATTGGTAAAAATAGAAAAGAGTAGCGGGTCTAGAGAGCTGTCCTGCGGTACACCACACCCTATTAGTTTGACATTAGAGAGGCTTCCATTAAACAAAACCCTCTGAGTTATATTAGATGAAGGTTGAAAAGCCTTTCAAAAGTTTGGGGTCACTTAGAAATGTCCTTGTTTTTGAAAGAAAAGCTATTGTTTTTGTCAATTTTTAAAATAACATCAAATTGATCAGAAATACAGTGTAGACGTTGTTAATGTTGTAAATTACTTTTGTTGCTGGAAACGGCAGATTTTTTCCCCTCCAACAACAGGACAATGACAAATCACATCTCCAAACTATGCAATAACTATTTAGGGAAGAAGCAGTCAGCCTGTATTCTGTCTATAATGGAGTGGCCAGCACAGTCACCGGATCTCAACCCTATTGAGCTGTTGTGGGAGCATCTTGACAATATGGTACATAAGAAGTGCCCATCAAGCCAATCCAACTTGTGGGAGGTGCTTCAGGAAGCATGGGGTGAAATCTCTTCAGATGACCTCAACAAATTGACAATTAGAATGCCAAAGGTCTGCAAGGCTGCAAATGGAGGATTCTTTGACGAAAGCAAAATTTGAAGGACACTATTATTTCAATTAAAAATAATTATTTATAACCTTGTCAACGTCTTGACTATATTTCCTATTCATTTTTCAACTCATTTCATGTATGTTTTCATGGCAAACAAGGACATTTCTAAGTGACCCCAAACTTTTGAACGGTAGTGTGCATTATCTCAACAACAGGTCACGGGCAATAATACCAAAAGCTGCACTAAATCTAGCAGAACAGCTCCCACATTCTTCTTATTATCACTTTCTTTCAACCAATCATCAGTCATTTGTGTCAGTGCAGTTGAGTGCACTGTTGAGTGTACATGTTGAGTGCCCTTCCCAACAGTTTGCTAAGAGATGGCAACAAGCTGATAGGTCTGCTGTTAGAACCAGTAAAGGCTGCTTTACCACTCTTGGGTAGCGGAATGACTTTGGCTTCCCTCCAGGCCTGAGGACAAACACCTTCATCTAGACTCAGATTAAATATATGACATAGTCAGCTATCATCCTCAGTAGCTTTCCATCTAACTTGTCAATGCCAGGAGGTTTGTCATTAGTCATTGATAACATTAAATTCAACTCCCCCATAGTTAAAATTCAAACTTACAATGCTGTTCTTTCATTATTCGTTTTTTTTATGCATGCATACGATTGTTCGTTGTTGGCTTTTCCTGCCTAAGCTTGTCCACTGTGCCAATTAATTACTCATAAAAATAATTGGCAACATCATGGTTTTGTGATGAATAAGCCATCTGATTTGATGAAAGATGGAGTTGAATATGTCTTTCTGTCCATAATTTTATTTAAAGTACTTCCATCATTCTTTATATCGTTGATCTTGGCTTCATAATACAGTTTATTCTTCCTTTTTGTTGAGTTAAGTCACATCATTTCTCAATTTGCAGTAAGTCAGCCAGTCAGAGGTGCAGCCAGACTTATTAGCCAGTCCTTTAGCCCCATCTCTTTCATCCATACAGCTTTTCAATTCCTCATCAATCCATGGAACCGTAACAGTTCAAACAGTCAGTTTCTTAACACGTGCATGTTTATCAATAATTGGAAGAAGCAAATGCGTACATTCATAAAGTGCAGCATTTGTATGCTCCTTATTTATCACCTCAGACCAATAAATATTTTTATTTTTAACATTATCCAAATAAGAGTCACACAATATTTTGTATGATCTCTTATATACTATTTTAGGCCCAGCTTTTGGAACTCCACTATTTTGATCACTGCATCCAATGGGTATGGATACAGCTTTAGGACAAAGTTCTACAATATGAGTACAAATTTGATCAATACGTGTGGATGATCTTTTTCCTCTAGTATTTGTAAATTCCCTGATAGGTTGATTTAGTTCCCCGAATCAGGCCTTCCGAGTAGTGCAGTGGTCTAAGGCACATTGCAGTGCTAACTGTGCCACTAGTGATTCTGGTTCATGTCCAGGCTCTGTCGCAGCCGGCCACGCCCGGGAGACCCATGGGGAGGAACACAATTGGCCCAGCGTTGTCTGGGTAAGGGGAGGGTTTGGCCGGCAGGGATGTCCTTGTCCAATCTTGCTCTAGCGACTTCTGTGGCGGTTTGGCTGACACGGTCACCAGGTGTACAGTGTTTCCTCCGACACATTGGTGTGGCTGACTTCCGGTTTAAGCGGGCATTGTGTCAAGAAGCAGTATGGCTTGGTTGGTTTGTGTTTCGGAGGACACACAGCTCTCGACCTCCGAAGTCGGAAGTTTACATACACCTTAGCCAAATACATTTAAACTCAATTTTTCACAATTCCTGACATTTAATCCTAGTAAAAGTTCCCTGTTTTAGGTCAGTTAAGATCACCGCTTTATTTTAAGAATGTGAAATGTCAGAATAATAGTAGAGAGAATCGTTTATTTCAGCTTTTATTTCTTTCATCACATTCCCAGTGGGTCAGAAGTTTACATACACTCAATTAGTATTTGGGAGCATTGCCTTTAAATTGTCTAACTTGGTTCATACGTTTCAGGTAGCCTTCCACAAGCTTCCCACAATAAGTTGGGTGAATTTTGTCCCATTTACTCCTGACAGAGCTGGTGTAACTGAATCAGGTTTGTAGGCCTTCTTGCTCGCACACGCTTTTTCAGTTCTGCCCACAAATTTTCTATGGGATTGAGGTCAGGGCTTTGTGATGGCCACTCCAATACCTTGACTTTGTTGTCCTTAAGCCATTTTGCCACAACTTTAGAAGAATATTTGGGGTCATTGTCCATTTGGAAGACCCATTTGCAAACAAGCTTTAACTTCCTGACTGATGTCTTGATGTTACTTCAATATATCCACATCATTTTCCTTCCTCATGATGCCAACTATTTTGTGAAGTGCACCAGTCCCTCCTGCAGCAATGCAACCCCACGACATGATGCTGCCACCCCCATGCTTCACGGTTGGGATGGTGTTCTTCGGCTTGCAAGCCTCTCCCTTTTTTCTGCAAACATAACGATGGTCATTACGGCAAAACAATTGTGTTTTTGTTTCATCAGACCAGAGGACATTTCTCCAAAAAGTACGATCTTTGTCCCCATGTGCAGTTTATGGCAGTTTTGGAGCAGTGGCTTCTTCCTTGCTGAACGGACTTTCAGGTTATGTCGATATTGGACTCGTTTTACTGTGGATATAGATACTTTTGTACATGTTTCCTCAAGCATCTCCACAAGGTCCTTTGCTGTTGTTCTGGGATTTATTTGCATTTTTCGCACCCTTGTACGTTAATCTCTAGGAGACAGAACGCGTCTCCTTCCTGAGCGGTATGAAGGCTACGTGGTCCCATGGTGTTTATACTTGCGTACTACTGTCTGTAAACAATTGTTGGAAAAATTACTTGTGTCATGCACAAAGTAGATGTCCTAACTGACTTGCCAAAACTATAGTTTGTTAACGGGAAATTTGTGGAGTGGTTGAAGAACGAGTTTTAATGACTCCAACCTAAGTGTATGTAAACTTCCGACTTTATATATATGTATATATATATATATATATATATATATATATATATATATATATATATATATATATATATATATATATATATATATATATATATCAGTGTATGTATGTGTGTGTATATATATATAGATCTGTGTATATATATACTGTGTATATACTGTGTGTGTCATGCCCTGACCATAGAGAGCCTTTTTATTCTCTATTTTGGTTTGGTCGGGGTGTGACTAGGGTGGGTAATCTAGGTTGTTTATTTCTATGTTGGCCTGGTATGGTTCCCAATCAGATGCAGCTGTTTAGCGTTGTCTCTGATTGGGGATCATATTTAGGCAGCCATTTCCCCACTGTGTTTTGTGGGATCTTGTTTATGTTTAGTTGCCTGTGAGCACTCCATAGCTTCATGTGTTGTTTGCTCTCTATTGTTTTTTGTGCGTTTCACGAATTATAATATGTGGAACCCATATCACGCTGCGCTTTGGTACGAATGTATTTACGACGACCGTGACAGAAGATCCCACCACACCAGGAACAAGCAGCGTGCTCAGTAGGAGAAGGTATCCTGGGCTTGGGAGGAGATCAAGGACGAGAAGATATCCTGGACTTGGGAGGACACGAAAGCCTTCCTTGGAAGCAGACGCAAGGAGAGAAGGGAGGACAGCGACGACGACGGTGTTCGCGACCACAGAGAAAGCCCAAAAGACAGCCCCGATTTTGTTTTAGGGGGGAGCACACTCTCCTCCTTCCTTCAGGTTTCTTCTTATTTTGGACTTTATATGGCGGTTGGCAACTAACTTTAGGTGGATTACCACCACCGACTGGAGTGTGGACCTCAGTTAATCTTTCAATCACCCACCTGGGTATATGCTCCTAAAAACTGTTAGCAGTTGTTGTTATTCTTCAATAACACTGACCCCAAAGCAAATCAGGGGGAGAAAAATAGGTTTATTCAAAGAGAACATATCATAGTTGTTATGCTGAGAAGTAGATGGTAGATGTTCATTCTTCCCTGTCCTCAATGATTCTCCACAGAACAAAAGACATGATGTAATTTTTAACCACCTGTGGTTGACCAATTAGAATTTCTGGCAATAAAATTGGCCAATGGCCAAATAACAAGTATCCATAGTCAAGCTCAATGTATAGACTTTTCAGACCAATGAGATCTTGCCACATGTAGCTATGAGTTGTGGACTGAAATTCCTCCAATGTCTCTGAACCATTAATCCTTAAAAACAACTATTTCCATTGATTATAATTCCCTATTACAAAAAAAACACTTTCTATTGATCGTTAATTCCCTCTTGACCTTTAGTCCTCTGTGTTGTGTATTTATTCTTCGAGGAGATGGCACATGGGTATATGCTCCTAAAAACCAATGAGGATAGGGGAGAGGCCGTTCTTGCAGCGCATTGAGCGCCACAAATAGAATCCAGTACTATATTAGCGCCTGGCCACGCAGATGCTCGTAGACGCGCGTGTGCAGTGTGGGTGCAATGATTGAATAACATGTATGTGTACATTTATTTTGCAACACTCTCGCACGCGAGTGGTGTGGTCAGCATGTAAGAATACATATATTAAAATGGGCTATTTTCATCCCTTTCCTGGGTAACTCAGAGATAGACATAATATGGAAAAGAACAAACAATTCAGTTGATGTGTGTGCAGAGCGGGGGGGGTTGAAACTATAAACCCATAGGCTTGGCTGTCTCATCTCTTCCAGGATTTTCAGAGGGAGGGTGGACAATGAGTCTGTCATAGCAAATGTAAGCAATGTCCCCACGCGCTCTGGCTGCTTTCATGGCCGGGATAAGTTATTTTCTCTTCTGGCGCACAGCTTCAGGATAGTCCCGAAACAGCAACAGGGATCTAGACAGTTCAAAGACCGGGACAATCTGCGTTCCCAGCTACAAGAGCTAACTGCGTCGTGGGCTACTTTCAAACCCTCAAGAAAACCCAGCTGGCTTGATAGGCAGCTAACAGTGGTAGCTAGGCTAGCTGCTACACCAAGCAGCACATCAGACCCTTGTTCGGCAGGATCCCTGGACAGATGGCAGAGGTCCCAGCAACTGTGGCAAACCCTGTCGCGGGATCCAAACTCAGAAGGTAGCTAGCTAGTAGCCAAACTTTTTCACTAGAACACTTTTTCAGAGACTGCGAGGAGTGCATTCCCCGAGGTGTGTGAGGTGCGAGAAGAAGGAATAGAGGGTGATAAACGTAGATGGTGAGAAAGAGGGAGCACAACTAAGTGGAAGGAAAGAAGTAATTGATTTTGGACTGAACCATTTTCTATGGCCAAACAAGCATCCCTCTTGCCAGATTCCTTACTTTTGAATCCCTGCCTTGTATATCTTGGCCTCCTGGCCTGTAAACACACACGCAACAGATGGGCTTTGACTCTCAGGAAGTGGTTTGTTTATATTACAGATATGAGTGAGCTTCCATGCCCCGACGAATTGAGACTGTCCTGAGGGCAAAAGGGGGTGCAACTCAATATTAGGACCACACTGTTCCTAATGTTTTGTACACTCAGTGTTTATATAATTGAGCTCCTATGTTTCTCAATGGACAGATCATATGTAGGATAACATTTGACACTTTTCACAAATGCCATACAATACATAAAAACATTTCAAAACCAAATGTAGCATATATGTAACCCATTCTCAACCTACTTTGCCTTGAAGCTGATACTTCAGGTCTTCACAACAGTGTCTATTTCAGTCCAATAGGTTTGAATTTCTAGTCCTTCCTGTTCTGCCGGTCTCTGCATTGTTGTCATAGGTGGCTTTGTCATAAAACACATCTTGGCCAGGTCGTTTTTCTAACATAGCCAGGTCGTTTTTCTAACATGGCCAGGTCGTTTTTCTAACATAGCCAGGTCGTTATTCTAACATGGCCAGGTCGTTATTCTAACATGGCCAGGTCGTTATTCTAACATGGCCAGGTCGTTATTCTAACATGGCCAGGTCGTTTTTCTAACATGGCCAGGTCGTTTTTCTAACATGGCCAGGTCGTTATTCTAACATAGCCAGGTCGTTATTCTAACATGGCCAGGTCGTTATTCTAACATAGCCAGGTCGTTTTTCTAACATGGCCAGGTTGTTTTTCTAACATGGCCAGGTCGTTATTCTAACATAGCCAGGTCGTTATTCTAACATAGCCAGGTCGTTATTCTAACATGGCCAGGTCGTTTTTCTAACATGGCCAGGTTGTTTTTCTAACATGGCCAGGTCGTTATTCTAACATGGCCAGGTCGTTTTTCTAACATGGCCAGGTCATTATTCTAACATGGCCAGGTCGTTTTTCTAACATGGCCAGATCGTTTTTCTAACATAGCCAGGTCGTTATTCTAACATGGCCAGGTCGTTTTTCTAACATAGCCAGGTCGTTATTCTAACATGGCCAGGTCGTTATTCTAACATGGCCAGGTCGTTTTTCTAACATGGCCAGGTCGTTATTCTAACATGGCCAGGTCGTTATTCTAACATAGCCAGGTCGTTATTCTAACATGGCCAGGTCGTTATTCTAACATAGCCAGGTCGTTTTTCTAACATGGCCAGGTCGTTTTTCTAACATGGCCAGGTCGTTTTTCTAACATGGCCAGGTCGTTATTCTAACATAGCCAGGTCGTTATTCTAACATGGCCAGGTCGTTATTCTAACATAGCCAGGTCGTTTTTCTAACATGGCCAGGTTGTTTTTCTAACATGGCCAGGTCGTTATTCTAACATAGCCAGGTCGTTATTCTAACATAGCCAGGTCGTTATTCTAACATGGCCAGGTCGTTTTTCTAACATGGCCAGGTTGTTTTTCTAACATGGCCAGGTCGTTATTCTAACATGGCCAGGTCGTTTTTCTAACATGGCCAGGTCATTATTCTAACATGGCCAGGTCGTTTTTCTAACATGGCCAGATCGTTTTTCTAACATAGCCAGGTCGTTATTCTAACATGGCCAGGTCGTTTTTCTAACATAGCCAGGTCGTTATTCTAACATGGCCAGGTCGTTATTCTAACATGGCCAGGTCGTTTTTCTAACATGGCCAGGTCGTTATTCTAACATGGCCAGGTCGTTATTCTAACATAGCCAGGTCGTTATTCTAACATGGCCAGGTCGTTATTCTAACATAGCCAGGTCGTTTTTCTAACATGGCCAGGTCGTTTTTCTAACATGGCCAGGTCGTTATTCTAACATAGCCAGGTCGTTATTCTAACATGGCCAGGTCGTTATTCTAACATGGCCAGGTCGTTTTTCTAACATGGCCAGGTTGTTTTTCTAACATGGCCAGGTCGTTATTCTAACATGGCCAGGTCGTTTTTCTAACATGGCCAGGTCGTTATTCTAACATGGCCAGGTCGTTATTCTAACATAGCCAGGTCGTTATTCTAACATGGCCAGGTCATTATTCTAACATGGCCAGGTCGTTTTTCTAACATGGCCAGATCGTTTTTCTAACATAGCCAGGTCGTTATTCTAACATGGCCAGGTCGTTATTCTAACATAGCCAGGTCGTTATTCTAACATGGCCAGGTCGTTATTCTAACATAGCCAGGTTGTTTTTCTAACATGGCCAGGTTGTTTTTCTAACATGGCCAGGTCGTTATTCTAACATAGCCAGGTCGTTATTCTAACATAGCCAGGTCGTTATTCTAACATGGCCAGGTCGTTTTTCTAACATGGCCAGGTTGTTTTTCTAACATGGCCAGGTCGTTATTCTAACATGGCCAGGTCGTTTTTCTAACATGGCCAGGTCGTTATTCTAACATGGCCAGGTCGTTATTCTAACATAGCCAGGTCGTTATTCTAACATGGCCAGGTCATTATTCTAACATGGCCAGGTCGTTTTTCTAACATGGCCAGATCGTTTTTCTAACATAGCCAGGTCGTTATTCTAACATAGCCAGGTCGTTTTTCCTAACATGGCCAGGTTGTTATTCTAACATGGCCAGGTCGTTATTCTTACATGGCCAGGTCGTTTTTCTAACATAGCCAGGTCGTTATTCTAACATGGCCAGGTCGTTTTTCTAACATAGCCAAGTCGTTATTCTAACATGGCCAGGTCGTTATTGGATACTGTCATGAATACCCCACTTGGATAAATTGAGATTTTAGTATCGATAGGAATATTAGTCTCTAGTGTCTCCCCTAAGGCTTCCTGACCAGCCAGTCAGTCAGTCCCTTCTGGGTGGTAGCTTCGGACAAGGTTGTGGCAAGAAACACCTGTTATATCCGCTTATGGGTTACCAGAAGGTTCTGAAGACTTCTAGTTGACCCCAATCCAGTCAGATTTGGGAAGCAGTGCTCTAAATAGATGTTTGAGAGAGAGTGAGAGCGAGAGAGAGAGAGAGAGAGACAGGGAGACAGGGAGAGAGACGGAGACAGGGAGAGAGACGGAGAGAGACGGAGACAAAGGGAGAGAGACGGAGACAAAGGGAGAGAGACGGAGACAAAGGGAGAGAGACGGAGACAAAGGGAGAGAGACGGAGACAAAGGGAGAGAGACGGAGACAAAGGGAGAGAGACGGAGACAAAGGGAGAGAGACGGAGACAAAGGGAGAGAGACAGAGGTTGGCCTATATATAGGGTCTGGACTTGCCACATGTAGAATCTGTTCCCCTTGGTGAACCACAACAGTTTGTCAGTGTTGCTGTATCACTGCCACGCCGCCTTCATGAGAACTGCTATTTTAGTTTTAGGAGGATGGCACCGCATGGGACCACCTGGAACTGTAAAGGTTACAGTCAGCAACTACTGTAGTCATATCGAATGGATGTTTGCTAAGTCACTAAGGGTAGACCATTGAAGGTCAGCTTAATTATACATTGGAGTGCGTTTGAAATACAAAATGTATTGCATTTACATTTTATGCTTATATATATCCCAAGCTGGCAGCGTAAGAGAATGGAGCATAATGTTCCAGTCAATCACCAGACTGTCACCTCCGTAGATTTCTGTTGATGTCTCAATGACCTGGCTGACAGCCATACAATCAATGCATAAAGCCTTCGAGGGAACTATTTCATATGCACACAAGTTATACTGTGCCTCTTATATTATGCACGCACACACACTACGAACACATTGGGCAACATACAGTACCTTGTGCACAGTAGTGTGGAGCGTCTCTGTAGCTGCTTGGATGTTAATTATGTGCTGTCCGGGGTTAGGTTTCACATAGGCCAGCTGAAAATAAATGTCAGTCACAGTTTGTGCTTGCAGGGCAGATAAGGGTGGAGAGAGGAGGGGGGGCGGGTTGGGTGGTAGGGAAAGGAAGAGAGTGCAGGGTAAAGAAGATATTGGCTCTGTATTTCACACAGGGATGTCATTGGGTAACATCGCTGACAATTGTCTGTTTCTCTCTCTCCAGCAAAGGAAAGCTCCCCCCTGGCATGGCTGCTCCATCCTTCCTCCTCCTCTTCCCCCTGGGTTTGCTGTCTGCTGTGAGATCAGCCTCGCTGATGGACCCTGGCTCTATGACGTCATCAGGTAGACTGCTACACCCCATACCTTTTCACACACTCGTTTGTCTCGTCATGTGATTGTCAGCACTGTAGAGAGAGTGTGATGTGTTGAAATGTATGACACTCCTACTGTATCTGATTCCACCTACGGTAACTGACATTTATCTCTGACAACAATCATCTATCTTACAACACAATACTCATGTTTTTCTAAATCCGATCTATTGCTCTTTTTAGTATCAAATCTTTAGCATGTGAACCGATGCCCTTTCTTGTTTGATCCAATATTGCACAGTCCAGGGCATTTACACTTATCAAATCTTATATCAGACAACAGTTGCAGAGTCCTGTGTTTGCACACATGGGAAAAGGTTGTTGGTTGAGCAAACGGCAGCCTTTCCTTTTTCAGCCAGTCCGACTGCACCAGATCAATAGTGAAGGTAAATAGATTGAACTGGGCTGTGACAAAGTCCAGGGACAGGCAGACAGGATGGGTTACATGTTGACCTAACACAGCTCCCTCCATACAGCCAAGGAAAACATGCATTTTATATACTGCACGTTTATTAACCACTACTACAAAGGACAAATAATATGTAAAACGTAATAAGCTATAGATATCATGAGTAAAAAAATGGGGAAGGGAGCCCTAATTGTTTTGCTCCAGTAACCATGTAAATGGTGTCTCTCCTGAGTGGTGCAATCTAAGGGACCAAAATTCAGGAATGTCATATTCATGGCCATATTCTGTTGCCACATCATTTGTGAAACTATGCTCCGAGTCTCTGAGTTCAGAACATGGCGTTATAGAGAGAGATAGCTGGACCCGGAGTTGAGCGATGTCCTTGCAATGCACTGGCTGCTGCTCAAATGGACTCTGTCCATTGTAAGTGGGTTAAAGTGAACAGCTCTGGGCCAACCTCTATTGTAGAAACTGTTCCCTCACATGATGTTTGGTCAATCTGTATGGAGTGATCTAGAATGTTTTGCCTCTTACCATGAGCCTGTCTCCACTACTCTGGAATGTTTTTTCATTTGGTCTGGAGGGCTCCAGTACATTATGTAACTCTCTGTGACCCTGTCTAACAGCACTCTCCATGGGGAGTCCTCAATCCTCTCCTCATCCTCTCTTCCTCGCCTCCTCCTCTACCCAGAGCTCAGTGGTCCATAGATTATAAGGGCATAAACCTGTAGCACTCCCTTATGGATTAAACTGTAAAAGTAATGGGTCGCTGTTGGCCTGCTGGTGAAGATTTAATGTTGGAACACGTCTTTGGCAGGAGTTGAGAACTCTCCCCTGAGTCATCACACAGGGATCTCTCTCCCCTCTCGCACATGAATACCTGGGTGATGTGGCCTCTCCCCTCTCTCACATGAATACCTGGGTGGTGTGGCCTCTCCCCTCTCTCACATGAATACCTGGGTGGTGTGGCCTCGCTCGTCTCTCACATGAATACCTGGGTGGTGTGGCCTCGCTCCTCTCTCACATGAATACCTGGGTGGTGTGGCCTCTCTCCTCTCACATGAATACCTGGGTGGTGTGGCCTCTCTCCTCTCACATGAATACCTGGGTGGTGTGGCCTCTATCCTCTCACATGAATACCTGGGTGGTGTGGCCTCTCCCCTCTCTCACATGAATACCTGGGTGGTGTGGCCTCTCTCCTCTCACATGAATACCTGGGTGGTGTGGCCTCTATCCTCTCACATGAATACCTGGGTGGTGTGGCCTCTCCCCTCTCTCACATTAACATTTGGGTGGTGTGGCCTCTCCTCTCTGAAACTAAGCCTCACTTTGTTCCTGGACTTCTAGAAGGTCAGAGTGGGTATGGATAAGGTTCATACAGGTGACAAAAGCATGTAGAACATATCATTTTAATAATTTCAAAAGTTGGCTAAATAAAAACGCAATGACAATAATAATGCCTACTAAAGTAGTTTTTATTAGTGAGCTTTCTCTGGTTTTGAGTTTGTGATATGTGTTACTGAATTGTGGGTAGCTAAAATTATACACAAATAGTTTGATTCTAGTGTCTGTCTTTCCCCGGGGGTCTTTAGTTCACCTGGCAATAGGATTTTCCCAAAAACTGCTGCAAACACTTATCGCTTCCAGTTTACATAAACTTCTGATAACTATTTAGATAACGACTGACCATCATGATGTGTCCAAAATTCCACCTTATTCCCTATGAAGTGCACTACTTTTGAACAGAGCCCTATGGGGAATAGGGTGTCATTTGGGATGTAGTCAGACGCTGAGCAGTCTCCGGGAACCACAGAGTTCTGTGTTCATTTGATTGGTTGTCAATGAAGGCAGTGCTAAGGAGATGATTGTGGACTTCAGGAAACAGCAGAGGGAGCACCCCCCCCCCCCCCCATCCACATCTAAGGGACAGCAGTGGAGAAGGTGGAAAGTTTTAAGTTCCTCGGCGTACACCTCACAGACAAACTGAATTGGTCCACCCACACAGACAGTGTGGTGAAGAAGGTGCAACAGCGCCACAACGCATCACCGGGAGCAAACTACCTGCCCTCCAGTACACCTACAGCACCCAACGTCACAGGAAGGCCAAAAAGATCATCAAGGACAGCAACCACCCGAGCCACTTTCTGTTCATACCGCTAACATCCAGAAGGCGAGGTCAGTACAGGTGCATCAAAGCTGGGACTGAGAGACTGAAAAACAGCTTCTACCTCAAGGCCATCAGACTGCTAAACAGCAATCACTAACTCAGAGAGGCTGCTGCTTGCATTGAGACCAAATCACTGGCCACTTTAATAAGTCACTTTAAATAATGCCACTTTAATAATGTTTACATATCTTACATTACTCATATCATATGTATATACTATATTTTATACCATCTATTGCACCTTGCCTATGCCGCTCGGCCATCGCTCATCCATATATTTATATGCACATATAAATTCATTCAGCCCTTTAGATTTGTGTGTATTAGGTAGTTGTTAGGGAATTGTTAGATTACTTTTAGATATTACTGTACTGTCGGAAGTAGAAGCACAAGCATTTCGCTACACTCGTATTAACATCTGCTAACCATGTGTATGTGACCAATAACATCTGCTAACCATGTGTATGTGACCAATAACATCTGCTAACCATGTGTATGTGACCAATAACATCTGCTAACCATGTGTATGTGACCAATAACATCTGCTAACCATGTGTATTTGACCAATAAAATTTGATTTGATTTGGAACTGGCCCAGTCTTCCTCAACAACGGTGAAACATCTTCCTCCTTTCTCCGCCTCTCTCTGCCTCTCTCATTCTCTCTCCTCTCTTAGTCACTACACTATTTCCTCTACCACGCTTCTATCTAAACGCCCCTGAAACTCTCAGCGTGTCTCTAGTTCCGTCATAGTTTCTACCCCAACCTGTTTTAGTATTTCTACCCTTTACATATATTTACCAGATGTGCCTCTGAGATGCAAGTTCTGTTGGGCCTTCCTAGAAATGTTTAGCTACATGTTTTTTCACCAGTGGGCAGACCACATAACAAGTAGAAAATATGCTTTTGGAGACGCTCCCTGTGTTTAGGGCCAGACCAGGGTGATTAGAGTGTGAGTGTGTGCCTATGTGTGTGTGTCTGACTGTCTGGACCCTGCGTACCTATTGATCCTGTTGTGCTGATTTTGAGGCTCTTGCTATTTAGCCATGCAGGCAGAAACAAGCGGTGACTGCACAGGGTTTGGTACGCCTCGCCCCACACACACACACACACATACACTACAATTTCAGAGCCCTCAGTCTGAGCCCTACAAAGAGCATTACTGGGTTGTGTTTACGGTTTGTAGCAGGGCTTGGCCAAGTTAAGTAGAGACAGGGCCCAACGATACATCCATGTTAAGTAGAAACAGGGCCCAACAATACAGCCAAGTTAAGGAGAGAAAAGGGCCCAACGATACAGCCAAGTTAAGGAGAGAAAAGGGCCCAACGATACAGCCAAGTTAAGGAGAGAAAAGGGTGCAACGATATAGCCAAGTTAAGTAGAGGCAGGGCATACAGCCAATTAAAGTAGAGGCAGGGCCCAACGATACAGCCAAGTTAAGTAGAGGCAGGGCCCAACGATACAGCCAAGTTAAGTAGAGACAGGGCCCAACGATACAGCCAAGTTAAGGAGAGAAAAGGACGCAACGATACAGCCAAGTTAAGTAGAGACAGGGCCCAACGATACAGCCAAGTTAAGTAGAGACAGGGCCCAACGATACAGCCAAGTTAAGGAGAGACAGGGCCCAACGATACAGCCAAGTTAAGGAGAGAAAAGGGCCCAACGATACAGCCAAGTTAAGTAGAGGCAGGGCCCAACCATACAGCCAAGTTAAGGAGAGAAAAGGGCGCAACGATACAGCCAAGTTAAGTAGAGACAGGGTCCAACCATACAGCCAAGTTAAGGAGAGAAAAGGGCCCAACGATACAGCCAAGTTAAGTAGAGACAGGGCCAACGATACAGCCAAGTTAAGGAGAGAAAAGGGCCCAACGATACAGCCAAGTTAAGGAGAGACAGGGCTCAACGATACAGCCAAGTTAAGTAGAGACAGGGCCCAACGATACAGCCAAGTTAAGGAGAGGCAGGGCCCAACCATACAGCCAAGTTAAGGAGAGAAAAGGGCGCAACGATACAGCCAAGTTAAGTAGAGACAGGGCCAACGATACAGCCAAGTTAAGGAGAGAAAAGGGCCCAACGATACAGCCAAGTTAAGGAGAGACAGGGCTCAACGATACAGCCAAGTTAAGGAGAGAAAAGGGCCCAACAATACAGCCAAGTTAAGGAGAGAAAAGGGCCCAACGATACAGCCAAGTTAAGTAGAGGCAGGGCCCAACGATACAGCCAAGTTAAGGAGAGAAAAGGGCCCAACGATACAGCCAAGTTAAGGAGAGACAGGGCCCAACGATACAGCCAAGTTAAGTAGAGACAGGGCCCAACGATACAGCCAAGTTAAGGAGAGAAAAGGGCCCAACGATACTGCCAAGTTAATTAGAGGCAGGGCCCAACGATACAGCCAAGTTAAGTAGAGACAGGGCCCAACGATACAGCCAAGTTAAGGAGAGAAAAGGGCCCAACGATACAGCCAAGTTAAGGAGAGACAGGGCCCAACGATACAGCCAAGTTAAGTAGAGACAGGGCCCAACGAAACAGTCAAGTTAAGTAGAGACAGGGCCCAACGATACAGCCAAGTTAAGGAGAGACAGGGCCCAACAATACAGCCAAGTTAAGGAGAGAAAAGGGCCCAACGATACAGCAAAGTTAAGGAGAGAAAAGGGCTCAACGATACAGCCAAGTTAAGGAGAGAAAAGGGCCCAACAATACAGCCAAGTTAAGGAGAGAAAAGGGCCCAACGATACAGCCAAGTTAAGTAGAGGCAGGGCCCAACGATACAGCCAAGTTAAGGAGAGAAAAGGGCCCAACGATACAGCCAAGTTAAGGAGAGACAGGGCCCAACGATACAGCCAAGTTAAGTAGAGACAGGACCCAACGATACAGCCAAGTTAAGGAGAGAAAAGGGCCCAACGATACTGCCAAGTTAATTAGAGGCAGGGCCCAACGATACAGCCAAGTTAAGTAGAGGCAGGGCCCAACGATACAGCCAAATTAAGTAGAGACAGGGCCCAACGATACAGCCAAGTTAAGTAGATACAGGCCCCAACGATACAGCCAAGTTAAGGAGAGAAAAGGGCGCAACGATACAGCCAAGTTAAGTAGAGACAGGGCCCAACGATACAGCCAAGTTAAGTAGAGACAGGGTCCAACGATACAGCCAAGTTAAGGAGAGACAGGGCCCAACGATACAGCCAAGTTAAGGAGAGAAAAGAGCCCAACGATACAGCCAAGTTAAGTAGAGGCAGGGCCCAACCATACAGCCAAGTTAAGGAGAGAAAAGGGCGCAACGATACAGCCAAGTTAAGTAGAGACAGGGCCCAACGATACAGCCAAGTTAAGGAGAGAAAGGGGCCCAACGATACTGCCAAGTTAATTAGAGGCAGGGCCCAACGATACAGCCAAGTTAAGTAGAGGCAGGGCCCAACGATACAGCCAAATTAAGTAGAGACAGGGCCCAACGATACAGCCATGTTAAGTAGATACAGGCCCCAACGATACAGCCAAGTTAAGGAGAGAAAAGGGTGCAACGATACAGCCAAGTTAAGTAGAGACAGGGCCCAACGATACAGCCAAGTTAAGGAGAGAAAAGAGCCCAACGATACAGCCAAGTTAAGTAGAGACATGGCCCAACGATACAGCCAAGTTAAGGAGAGAAAAGGGCCCAACGATACAGCCAAGTTAAGTAGAGACAGGGCCCAACGATACAGCCAAGTTAAGTAGAGACAGGGCCCAACGATACAGCCAAGTTAAGGAGAGAAAAGGGCCCAACGATACAGCTAAGTTAAGGAGAGAAAAGGGCCCAACGATACAGCCAAGTTAAGGAGAGAAAAGGGCCCAATAATACAGCCAAGTTAAGGAGAGAAAAGGGCCCAACGATACAGCCAAGTTAAGTAGAGGCAGGGCCCAACGATACAGCCAAGTTAAGGAGAGAAAAGGGCCCAACGATACAGCCAAGTTAAGGAGAGACAGGGCCCAACGATACAGCCAAGTTAAGTAGA
The DNA here is from genome assembly GCF_013265735.2 of Oncorhynchus mykiss. NCBI lineage: Eukaryota > Metazoa > Chordata > Actinopteri > Salmoniformes > Salmonidae > Oncorhynchus > Oncorhynchus mykiss. The sequence goes on along the minus strand of NC_048575.1, from coordinate 71,560,549 downwards.
GACAGGGCCCAACGATACAGCCAAGTTAAGGAGAGACAGGGCCCAACGATACAGCCAAGTTAAGGAGAGACAGGGCCCAACGATACAGACAAGCATTTATGGGAAAGAATGGAAGGAGAACCAGGGAAGAACTTTCAAGGGGTGAGGGATGTAGGGTATGAGGGATGTTAAGATGATACATTTCCAATTTGTGCTACTAGTTCAGGGTGCCACTGGCACAACATTGGTTGTCCACCATGGCGCTCCACCTCACTCTCTTCTGTATGAGGGCTTTGGCCTCTTGCCAGGAGATCCCAGCTTTGTTCAGTTCTCGTAGTGTTCTTGACAACATTGGGCGTCCACCATGGCTCTCCACCTCACTCTCTTCTGTATGAGGGCTTTGGCCTCTTGCCAGGAGATACCAGCTTTGTTCAGTTCTCGTAGTGTTCTTGGCACAACATTCAAACATCTGGCAGATATTAGCCTGGAGAAACCATACAATGCTCAGGCCTTATTCCATGTTCCAGATAGAAACACACTCTATAAGGAGGCCAGTAACAGAACAAAATGATGTGAGAATATTTTATGTTGGCTCATGACAACTAAAAGCCCCCAGTGAAAACTAGGCTAGAACCACCTCAGTCAGTCCGTGTGAGAGACCAGCGACTAATCTTAAGCAAAGCAATCCAATGCCAAAGCAGTGTGCGCGTGTCTGTTGAGAAGGGTAACTGTAACCCGACCGACTCATCTATATTTACTCTCAGCCATTCTTAATATGACATAACCAAGCTAATGCTGTGGTTGGGAGGTTATTACAGGAGATGAACATTATCTTGGGCTAATAAATGACTGGATCCTGGCTAATCTGTCTGGGACTGTGAGTGGACCCCGGCAAACTATGGTTATCATACTTCAAAGTAGAATGGGGATGATGGTATTAAGGCTCAACTCAATCTAACCCACATAGAAGTATTGTTGGTATTTTCTTTAACTCTTATTTTACAAGGTAAATTGACTGAGAACACATTCTCATTTGCAGCAATGATCTGGGGGATAGTTACAGGGGAGAGGAGGGGGGGGGGGGGGGTGAATGAATCAATTGGAAGCTATTAACTGAGTAGTTATTTTTCCTATGGCCATATACATTCACTAAATGGTTTAATGTACTTTAAAAACGAACAACTCCTGCTACTTTCATTTCACAGGTTTGCTTCCGGTCTGTTTTCAGAATAAGACGTTTTGGTGTGCAGACAGTAGTTTGTGAATATGGACTAGCACGGTGTAAACATTGACAAGTTGAATAGATTTTCAACCTTAGATAGAGCTCCAGTTAACTTTTATAGGGGATTCTATTTGTTTCTTAGAGGTGTGTTGAAGTTGTCTTTGTAGATCTGAACACAGGGGTTTGGTTTGTTATGGACATTGTGTGTGTGTGTGTGTGTGTGTGTGTGTGTGTGTGTGTGTACACATTTTACTGTACTTGTGAGTACCAGAAGTCCTCACTAGAATACTAAACCAACTCAAATTCAGAAGTGAGGACATTTTGCCGGTCCTTGCTTGTAAAAAGGCTATTTTAGGCCCAGGGGTTAAGGTTAGTGAGGACATTTTGACGGTCCTCACTTGTAAAAAAGGCTATTTTAGGATTAGGGGGTTAAGGGTTTGGCTTACCGGTTAGGGAAAGTAGGATTTTGAATGATAATCAATTGTTGATCCCCAAAAAGTCCTCACAAGTATAGTAAGACATAGGTGAGTGTGCGTGTTGGCAGTTATTTTTAACACCTGTTTACAATCCCTTGTGTGAATCTGGTGTTCAGTGTGTCTGTCCCGTCCGTCTGTGTCTCTCTGTGCTTCGTTTCTGTCCATGAAAACAGCGTGTAGTCTAACACGGCCCCTCAGCCTGTCCACCTTATGGTTAGTTGACCTTTAACTTGATGATGTACAGTATAGGGGCATAATTCACTGAAGCTTCCTTTATACACATGCAAATGTTACATACACAACCAATACCTCATCCTCATCTGTTCACTTCAAAACCAGGATGATGCCTCAGCATGAACCTCTAAAGCAGGGCTGTAAAACTTTACACGACTCCAAACGGTGAAGCTCAGTTGTACGGTAAAAAGCATATTTCCCCCTTAAAAACAGTTAAAAAGACCATTTAAAGCAGGGTTGTCAAACTCATTCCACGGAGGGCCGAGTGTCTGCAGGTTTTAGTTTTTTACTTTCAATTAAGACCTAAACAACCAGGTGAGGGGAGTTCCTTACTAATCAGTGACCTCAATTCATCAATCAAGTACAGGGGAGAAGCGAAAAGCTGCAACCGCCCGGCCCTCCGTGGAAGGAGTTTGACACGTGCTTTAAAGTGTCTTTTTAACCGCTTACGATGTAAATGTGTTTTTTACCCTACAGCTGAGCTCAACGTTTGTATTCTTGTGGAAATTAGGCTATTCAGGCCTACAGCTTAAGATATGACCCAATATACACTACCGTTCAAATGTTTGGGGTCACTTAGAAATGTCCTTGTTTTCCATGAAAACATACATGAAATGAGTTGGAAAATGAATAGGAAATATAGTCAAGACGTTGACATGGTTATAAATATTGATTTTTAATTGAAATAATAGTGTCCTTCAAACTTTATTTTCGTCAAAGAATCTTCCATTTGCAGCAATTACAGCCTTGCAGACCTTTGGCATTCTAATTGTCAATTTGTTGAGGTCATCTGAAGAGATTTCATCCCATGCTTCCTGAAGCACCTCCCACAAGTTGGATTGGCTTGATGGGCACTTCCTACGTACCATACTGTCAAGCTGCTCCCACAACAGCTCAATAGGGTTGAGATCCGGTGACTGTGCTGGCCACTCCATTATAGACAGAATACAGGCTGACTGCTTCTTCCCTAAATAGTTATTGCATAGTTTGGAGCTCTGATTTGGGTCATTGTCCTGTTGTAGGAGGAAATTGGATCCAATTAAGCGCCATCTGCAGGGTATGGCATGACGTTGCAAAATGGAATGATAGCCTTCCTTCTTCAAGATCCCTTTTACCCCACCATGCTTGACAGATGCCGTCAAGCACTCCTCCAGCCTCTTTTTATTTTTTCTGCGTCTCACAAATGTTTTTCTTTGTGATCCGAACACCTCAAACTTAGATTTGTCTGTCCATAACACATTTTTCCAATCTTCCTTTGTCCAGTGTCTGTGTTCTTTTGCCCATCTTAATATTTTATTTTTATTGGCCAGTCTGAGATATGGCTTTTTCTTTACAACTCTGCCTAGAAGGCCAGCATCCAGAAGCTGCCTCTTCACTGTTGACATTGAGACTGGTGTTTTGCGGGTACTATTTAATGAAGCTGCCAGTTGAGGACTTGTGAGGCGTCTGTTTCTCAAACTAGACACTAATGTACTTGTCCTCTTGGATAGGTTGTGCACCAGGGCCTCCCACTCCTCTTTCTATACTGGTTAGGGCCAGTTTGCTCTGTTCTGTGAAGGGAGTAGTAGACAGCGTTGTATGAGATCTTCAGTTTCTTGGCAATTTCTCGCATGGAATAGCCTTCATTTCTCAGAACAAGAATAGCCTGACGAGTTTCAGAAGAAAGTTATTTGTTTCTGGCCATTTTGAGCCTGTAATCGAACCCACAAATGCTGATGCTCCAGATACTCAACTAGTCTAAAGAAGGCCAGTTTTATTGCTTCTTTAATCAGAAAAACAGTTTGCAGCTGTCCTAACATACTTGCAAAAGGGTTTTCTAATGATCAATTCACCTTTTAAAATGATCAACTTGGATTAGTTAACAACATGCCATTGGAACACAGGAGTGATGGTTGCTGATAATGGGCCTCTGTACGCCTATGTAGATATTCCATAAAAAAATCCAGCTACAATTGTTTCCAGCTACAATTGTCATTTACAATATTAACAATGTCTACATTGTATTTCTGATCAATTTGATGTTATTTTAATGTTTCAAAAACAAGGACATTTCTAAGTTTGACCCCACACTTTTGAAAAGGTAGTGTACTTTATTAACATTTCTTTGTCATTCAGGCTTATTTTTCATATTCTGAAAAACATATGTTTAGATTTGAGAAAAGTTCTATTGGAGCACTTCCTACATCGATGATTTTAAATCTCAGCCACTTCCTGAATATAATTGTGTGTGTGTGTGTCAGGTTGGTGCCAGGAAGACATATGGGCCAGCAGGTCATGGTGACACAGCAGAACCGTAGATATACATAGTTTGCCAAAACTCTGCTTAAGAATTAGCATCTTAATGTCCTGCCACTCCATTTGGTTTCTAGGGGAAGGTTTTCAAATCTGTACTCAACCCCCCTCCAACCCTCCCCTTTTGAAAAGTACACCCATGTTTACCATCCAGGCTTCACTGAATGACAACATGGAGGTATCTGATGCGACAATTTTGCAGGTAAGCAGTGACTACTAGAGAACTTTTGGGTTAAAATCCAGGTCTCCAATTCAAGCACCAGCTCAGGATAATAAGGATAATCAGGATAATAAATCATGCTAATCCAAGGCACCGGGACATCGGCATCGGTCACGAGATCCTGTTCACGTATCATGATGGAGAAGACGATTTCAACAACTAGCCTTGGTGTGAATAGTCCCTTCCTTTATTCCTTTCTTGAGATTTATCTAATATAAAGACCGTATGTGATCGTCCGGCTCAAATCGGTCTTATGTAGCAAAATATTTAATTGTGTTTTTTACATTTGATAAAAGTAAAGACTCAGAGCTACAAAACTACAGTTGAGGAACAGTGTGAAAGTAATTTTGCTTTGAAAGTCGATAAACTTGTAAACTAACTTTTGAGAGAATGTCCTTTGAATGTTTTGGTACGACTATTGGAGAGCTCTTCTTTGTCTACACCCATTCAGCATCGTTCACAACCTCTTAAGCTTTAGCCCCACCCATCTCTTTAAGGGTTCATCCGAATGTACTAACAGCAGTCAAGCACACAACCTAAGTTGCTAGCTACTTCCAGACATCTAAGTGAGCGAGAACAGCAACAACAACAACAGCGTTGGTGACTGCAACTGTGCTGTCAGATTGCCCGTTCGTAAATTCAGAGCACTTCGCGTTCAGAGCGCACAGCAGACACTCTGGCTGATGAGTTTACTGACACCGGCCATATTCAACGGGTGTTTAGCATTTGTAAATTCATCAGTTATTCTGCGCTGTCTCGCACATTCAGACGAGAGTGCTCTGAAACCGGTGTAGATGGCCAGACTGAATTTACGAATGCACTCTAAATGGTTACTTGCATAGTAGATTATTTTGTTAAGACATGTAGTTAGCTAGCTAGTTAGGTAAACAATGAACCCTAATGAACCATAATCACATAATGATGTTACTATCCTGCATGAATCTACAAGTGAACCTGGTTGGTAATCTAATGTTAGCTAGCTAACATTAGGCTATAGCTAGCTAAGCAAATGGCTCTGAGATACAAATAATAAGCTCATACACATAATGCTAGCCAGCCGGCCAGCTAGAGGTTTTCAAATCTGTACTCAAAACCCCTCCCCTCTAGCTAGTTAGTATGGTAAACAATGAACCATAATCACAACTCATGACATTACTACCCTGCATGAATCTGCAGGTAGCTAACCAACCAGGTTGAACATTAGCTAGCTAACATTAGGCTTTAGCTAGCCAAGCAAATGGCTCTTTCTGTCAATTAGAAATGTGTAATATCTGAAAATGTAGCTAGCTAGACTATTCATGGTTGGACGTGTCTCCTGTCAGATACCATGGTTACCCTTAGTTTGAAGATGTAATCCGGAGACAGGTGTTTTCTCCATCTCCTTAGCTATCACACTCAAATTCCACTGATTTCAAAACTCAGTCCTCCAGAAAGTGGAGAACAACACTTATGCGGTTGTAATACATGCTACATTTTTTTTAAAGCCAGGTTAGCCAGGATTACCTAGACATACTGTCCAGCTCAAATAGACAGAAGCGTGCTATATGGCAGAACAATACAAACTCATCTCTCGGCATGTCCAGCCCACTCATTATCTCAGCCAATCATGGCGAGCGGGAAGGTTAATGTCTTCTTTGGCTAAACCAACTAGGCTCGTAATATATCAATTGTATTCGTATTTACAGATGGCATACAATTTTGTTATTAAGGCACATAAAAGTTCACATGTTCGAGAAGGCATGTCTGCCAAAAAAAATGCATTTTGATAAAAATAAAAAAAGTAATTTTTCAGTTTTTGAGTTGTTAAAAAAGTTTGAAATATCCAATAAATGTCGTTCCACTTCACGATTGTGTCCCACTTGTTGTTGATTCTTCACAAAAAAATACAGTTTTATATCTTTATGTTTGAAGCCTGAAATGTGGCAAAAGGTCGCAAAGTTCAAGGGGGCCGAATACTTTCGCAAGGCACTGTATGTTGGTGTGTGTGTCTCACTCTATTCCATATTGTAAGACATACCCAGCCTTGTGGATTGGGTTTTGTCCCACGTCTCTCTTATCAGCGTGGTGACAAACTATACTGTGTTCCATCATTTGCTAATTAGTCAGATGAGTGAGAATGATGGATATGGTTAATGTCATAGAGATCCTATTGGTATTATAATCCTAATTCTATGGTTACTAATGTAATAATGCTGCATGAACACCCCAGTCAGAGGAGACCTTCCCCGTCAACACACATTCACTGTAACAGTTATTATTAGCTATTATCATCCTACTTAATAGAATCAGTGTTCAGTAAACACAGTTGTTATAACACTCACTCTGTCTGTCTTGCTCATCTGTTTGGCTTTAATGGATCAGTCCTGCAGACGTGTATACACAGTGCGATGGCCTTGAGTAGCATTTAATTTGGTTTGTACTGGTGATAGAAAGCTAAGAGCAAAGAATTGCCAGCGTACCTCAGAGACTAGTAAGAAACAACAGCTTCCTCTGTTCTGTGTGTTTAGTCTGTGTGTACAGTGTTTTTGTGTGTGTTTGTGTGCACGTTAATGTGTGTGTAAAAAGCTGTGGCCTTTATCATGTCATGCTCTGAATGGATGTAGCCTAACTCAATTTGCACGGAAATCACATTCAATCCCACTGATTTGGACACTTAAGTGGAGAGAGCAACATGGTTGGTGAAAGGACATGCTTTTAAAATGACAGAATGTCCTGTAAAGCAGAGGGATATTACATGGGGCCTATGGGGATGGATATAGGGCACTTACTAGCTAATCACATCTGTATTCAGAGCTACAGGTTTAAGCACAGTAGTTACAAGGGAGCAATGGATCTAATGATGGGAAACATTTAAGGCAAGGATCTAATGATGGGAAACATTTTAAGGCAAGGATCTAATGATGGGAAACATTTAAGGCAAGGATCTAATGATGGGAAACATTTAAGGCAAGGATCTAATGATGGGAAACATTTAAGGCAAGGATCTAATGATGGGAAACATTTAAGGCAAGGATCAGACTGCAGCTAGCTGGTGTGTCTAGATGAAGAAGAAACTGTAAAGGCCAACATGGCATTCTGATGAGCCTGTGAATGTAATGACAATAAAAGGCTGTTTTTAATTATTGTGAACATCCTTTTTATGCATGTAGAAATGCATGCTAACTCGGACAGCACACGCATGTAGACTTTATTATTTCACTTTTAGATTTGTGTATTGTTGTGAGTTACTTTTTTTTAAACTAGGCAAGTCAGTTAAGAAACAATTCTTATTTACAATGACGGCCTACCCCAGCCAGACCCTCCCCTAACCTGGACGACACCATAATTTGCAAATGAATTCATTAAAAATCCTACAATGTGATTTTCTGGATTTTTTTTTCTCATTTTGTCTTTCATAGTTGAAGTGATGAAAATGATGATGAAAATGAAGTGATGAAAATTACAGGCCTCTCTCATATTTTTAAGTGGGAGAACTTGCACAATTGGTGGCTGACTAAATACTTTTAGTGCGACATGGGCAGATGCGGTAGTGCGACATGGGCAGATGCGGTAGTGCGACATGGGCAGATGCGGTAGTGCGACATGGGCAGATGCGGTAGTGCGACATGGGCAGATGCGGTAGTGCGACATGGGCAGATGCGGTAGTGCGACATGGGCAGATGCGGTAGTGCGACATGGGCAGATGCGGTAGTGCGACATGGGCAGATGCGGTATTGCGACATGGGCAGATGTGGTAGTGCGACATGGGCAGATGCGGTAGTGCGACATGGGCAGATGCGGTAGTGCGACATGGGCAGATGCGGTAGTGCGACATGGGCAGATGCGGTAGTGCGACATGGGCAGATGCGGTAGTGCGACATGGGCAGATGCGGTAGTGCGACATGGGCAGATGCGGTATTGCGACATGGGCAGATGTGGTAGTGCGACATGGGCAGATGCGGTAGTGCGACATGGGCAGATGCGTTAGTGCGACATGGGCAGATGCGGTAGTGCGACATAGGCAGATGCGGTAGTGCGACATGGGCAGATGCGGTAGTGCGACATGGGCAGATGCGGTAGTGCGACATGGGCAGATGCGGTAGTGCGACATGGGCAGATGCGGTAGTGCGACATGGGCAGATGCGGTAGTGCGACATGGGCAGATGTGGTAGTGCGACATGGGCAGATGCGGTAGTGCGACATGGGCAGATGCGGTAGTGCGACATGGGCAGATGCGGTAGTGCGACATGGGCAGATGCGGTAGTGCGACATGGGCAGATGCGGTAGTGCGACATGGGCAGATGCGGTAGTGCGACATGGGCAGATGTGGTAGTGCGACATGGGCAGATGCGGTAGTGCGACATGGGCAGATGTGGTAGTGCGACATGGGCAGATGCGGTAGTGCGACATGGGCAGATGTGGTAGTGCGACATGGGCAGATGCGGTAGTGCGACATGGGCAGATGCGGTAGTGCGACATGGACAGATGTGGTAGTGCGACATGGGCAGATGCGGTAGTGCGACATGGGCAGATGTGGTGATTGAGACGCATTCAAAAAACAAATCTCTAGTTCAAACTGACAGATTTTTATGGGGATTTTTGTATTATGCTAATTGTATTTCCATGGGGGGCGCCGACGTCGGCCTCAGGTTCAACTTCTATGGACACCGGAATGTTCTTGCAACGTTCCCACGAAACATGCCAAGAGCATTATCTTATTGTCAGAGAACATGGTAGGCATGATCTGTGTACGTTGAAGGTGTGACGTTGATGGAATATTCTCCTAACCCTCAGAACACTGGACACTGGAACGTTCCAATGAAAAGTGTCTAGAACATTAATATTGAAAATGCTGAGAACATGGTAACCACATTCTGGGTAAGATCTGTTTGACATTAAGGAAATTGTCTCTTGGAAACAGTCCTTGCACATTACTGGAACATTCCTATGAAAATGTTAGGTATTGACCTAATGAGACTCTTAAAGGGAAATGTCTTCTAAATGTTTCAACGTCATATTCATCCTCTCCAGCACCACCCCAACATCAACATGTGTGAAAATGGGGTGTTTCTATGTTTGGTAGTAAACAAGATAGAGGAAGATATGTGTTTCCAATGGCATCATCGGTGTGCATCATGTCATTTTAACCAATTATGAGTAGGCACTGCCTACTAATCGATGGGTTGGCTTATAACGTCACAAAATGATGTGCGTGCTTCCATGGGGCAGAAGTCAGCCTGTTGTAATTCTGGATGGACAGATTGCTAGCAAGAAAGACAAGAAACTGCTATGTGGGGAATTGTAAGTAGCTCATTTCATCTTGTTATTGATACCATGTCTTAACTGATTTCATGTCAAGGCTAATATTTTTTTATTTAACTAGGCAAGTTAGTTAAGAACAAATTCTTATTTACAATAATGGCCTAGGAACAGTGGGTTAACTGCCTTGTTCAGTGGCAGAATTACAGATGTTCATCTTGTCAGCTCTGGGTTTTGATCTAGCAACCTTTCGGTTACTGGCCCAAAGCTCTAACCACTAAGCTACCTGCCACCCCATAATTTGCCCCCCCCCCCCCCCCCCCAAAAAAAAAATATAGCTTACATGTTGTCAACAATCTAAGCCAACCTCATCTGTTTTGCCCCATGGTTGCGCACACACATCATTTTTGTTGCTAAAACAACCAACCCGTCTCGTCAACATCAACTCATTTGTTGATGATGCCATATCTATTTTACTACTAAACATAGAAATGTGCCATTTTCACATACATGTGTGTTGATGTTGGGGTGGTGCTGGAGATGATGAATATGAGTTGAAACATGTTAACATTTCCCTTTTAAGGGAACATTTTTTGTTAGCTGGGCATTTACCAAATGAGTTGGAAATGAGTCAGCGTTAGCCTCTTCAGGGTAATTAACTTACCGTTTAGCAATATACCCACTGATTCATCCCTATCATGCCTTTTGCTCTTTTCAAACTAGGATTTATCACTAGTCATCAGGCAGCTTTGGTACTCCCATAAAGTGATTTATTTTGACTGGTGAGGGTCTGTATGATGCATGATGACCAAAGCTGACATCTGGGCAGTGACTCTTGTTTCCTAGCTACGCTGTATGGAGGAAGAAATGCAGGCAAACACTGTTTGAGAGAGAGAGAATTATTTATTTGTCCTTTTTTGCTCATCTTTATCAAGTGTGCCAATAATTTTGTACCTGGCGGTAGATGACATCACAAAAAACTACTGACAAAGGTCTCTGGACCTTTAGTTGTCAAAAATGTACACATCAAAGGTTTGAATGAGCATGCAGGAGACCGTTTCACCTCAGACCTTTCACATCTGACTCACTTTAGGCTGGGAGGCTGGATAGATGTGTCCCGTTGGTGATAGATTAGTGGAGAATTGCCTCATTATATGGTAATTTAGCAGACACTTTTATATAAAACCACTTACAACTTTACAACTTCGGCATTAGTTCATCACAATCCTTTCACTTACTTAGCCTAGTACACAAGCTACGATAGAGCACACTTTCTTTTGACGGGGCCTTATTATTACTATTATTATTATTATTATGGTATCATGACTCAGATTTATTTGATCTTAGTCTATTTTGATACATTTTGAGAGAAAAGGTCATGATTTGACATTCGTAAACAATTTACTGTTCAGACGTCTACCCATATGTTTCTTTAATCCATTTGGAAAGGTTCTTTAATGCAATATTTCCATTCATGCTTAGCCTATTAGTTTAGCTTTACAGTAATTGCCTTGGCAAGTTGTTTTAAAATGCAGATGGAGGATCTTAATTTGATCACTCTTTTGTTGCTGAGAATTATCCTGCAAAGCAGGACATACAAACGTGTATTTGAGTTTTAAAAAGGCTTCTAAAGTTTGTAATTTCCACATAGAAATGTCAGACTTGATTTGCCCTAATGAAAAATGTATCAACCCCTACAAAAATGTCCATACATTTTTAATAAACATAATAATTCACATTTCCTGTTGCGGCAGGATTATATTCTTGTTATAGAAAACTGTCTCAAATTAAGATCCTACATCTGTACGTGTTTTCTTCGATGAATCTCTACCATTAATCAAATCTTTCAGTTGGCAGGGGTTAGATTTTTTAAAATTAATATTTAACTCTGAGTATCTTAAAGCTTCAATATGTCACTTTTTGGCCGACCCAACCAAATTCACATAGATATGTAAGTTATAGATTTGTCATTGAAAGTAAATCTAAGAAGCGGTAGATATGCTATTTCTATGCTTCCCGTTCCACAATTGACTTTTTGCGTCTTTTACTTTCGGTTTTGTACACCAGCTTCAAACAGCTGAAAATACAATATTTTTGGTTATGGAAAAGATATGTCACAACGGTTTTAGATGGTACGGTCATTATCTACATAATGACTGCTGACCACCTGCACACCAACAGTCTCCTTGCAGACTCTCAGACCTTAGCACATATGCCCAAACATACAAACACACAAAAACGAACATTGTTTAAGTGCCTCACTGTATTTATATTCTGTATTTATATGTATTTTATTATAACTATTACTTCTTGTTATGCACCCTGTCGAGAGTGAACCTGCAAGTAAGCATTTTATTTTACTGTGTTGTGCCATGTGATTACGGAATGACAAATAAACTTTGACTTGACTTGACTTGTAGGCCATTCTCCTTGCTATAGGTTGTGGCCTCATGGCTTTCCAGGTCTGCGGTAACTCTGATTGTGGCAGCTGGAATTCAAGGGGTGGGAGTTAGGGAGGGTTGAAATAACAGAGTGCAGGGAGCAACAGATCGACCTTGGTGTGAGAGAGAGAGAAAGAGAGGAAGAGACGGCGAGAGAGAGGAATGCACTGAAATAGGAGATGTAGGCCCATATTCACATAAAACCTGAATGCAGTATGTACATGTATTTAACATCACAAAGAAACTGAGAAATACACTATATACACACAAGTATCCAAATACACCCTTTCAAATTAGTGGATTTGGCTATTTCAGCCACGCCCGTTGCTGACAGGTGTATAAAATCGAGCACACAGCCATGCAATCTCCATAGACAAACATTGGCAGTAGAATGGCCCTACTGGAGAGCTCAGTGACTTTCAATGTTGCACCGTCATAGGATGCCACCTTTCAACAGGTCAGTTCGTCAAATTTCTGCCCTCTAGAGCTGCCCAGGTCAAATGTAAGTGCTGGTATTGTGAAGTGGAAACGTCTAGGAGCAACAACGGCTCAGAAGTGGTAGGCCGCACAAGCTCACAGAATGGGACTGCCGAGTGCTGACTAATCTGGAGTGATGAGTCACGCTTCACCATCTGGCAATCCCGACGGACAAATCTGGGTTTGGCGGATGCCAGGAGAACGCTACCTGCCCGAATACATATCTGACAACTGTAACGTTTGGTAGAGGAGGAATAATGGCCTGGGGCTGTTTTAATGGTTCTGGACTAGGCTCCTTAGTGCCAGTGAAGGGAAATCTTAACGCTACAGCATACGATGACATTCTAGATAATCCTGTGATTCCAACTTTGTGGCAAAAGTTTGGGGAAGGCCCTTTCCAGTTTCAGTATGACTATGCACTCGTGCACAAAGTGAGGTCCATGCAAAAATGGTTTGTCAAGATCAGTGTGGAAGAACTTGACTGGCCTGCACGGAGCCCTGAACTCAACCCCATCGAACACCTTTGGGTTGAATTGGAACACCAACTGCGAGCCAGGCCTAATTGCCCAACATCAGTACCCAACCTTACTAATGCTCTTGTGGCTGAATGGAAGAAATTCCCTGCAGCAATGTTCCAACATCTAGTGGAAAGCCTTCCCAGAAGATTGAAGGTAGCAAAGGGGGGACCAACTCCATATTAATGCCCATGATTTTGGAATGAGATGTTCGAACAGGTGTCCACATACTTTTGGTCATGTAGTGTATGTTCCATGTTGATAATGGTTGTGATGGTGATGATTTTGCCACTTATCAAATGCAAAGCATTTCCACAAACAAAAAATGTACAAGGCTAGTATTTGAAGATTTTAGTAGACATGTTTATGAGAGTAGATAACTTTGTGTGGGTTCTGGGTTCTGTGCTGCATTCAGTAGGGGAGAGCAGAAATCAATGGCACCTTCAGACCCTAATTTATGGTTGTGCCAAACCCAGAGCCTCACGACTGGATGACAAACTCGCTGGAAGGGAGGATGGGGGTGTGGCGGGGGTGGAAGAAGGGAGAATGGGCAGGTGGGGGTGTGTGGAGGAGGTGGAGGAAGGGAGGATGGGCCGGTGGGGGTGTGGAGGGGTTAGAGGAAGGGAGGATGGGCCGGTGGGTGTGTGGAGGGGCTAGAGGAAGGGAGGATGGGCCGGTGTAGAGGGGGTAGAGGAAGGGAGGATGGGCCGGTGGGGGGTGTGTGTGCGTGTGTGTGGCGGGGGTAGGGCCGGTTTGGAGGGGGTAGAGGAAGGGAGGATAGGCCGGTGGGGGTGTGTGTGGAGGGGGTAGAAGAAGGCAGGATGGGCAGGTGGGGGGTGGGGTATGTGTGTGGAGGGGGTAGAGGAAGGCAGGGTGGGCTGGTGGGGGGGGGGGGTATGTGTGTGTGTGGAGGGGGTAGCGGAAGGGAGGATGGGCCGGTGGGGTGTGTGTGTGTGTGTGTGTGTGTGTGTGTGTGTGGAGGGGGTAGAGGATGGCAGGATGGGCCGGTGTGGAGGAGGTAGAGGAAGGGAGGATGGGCCGGTGGGGTGTGTGTGTGTGGCGGGGGTAGGGCCGGTTTGGAGGGGGTAGAGGAAGGGAGGATAGGCCGGTGGGGGTGTGTGTGGCGGGGGTAGGGCCGGTTTGGAGGGGGTAGAGGAAGGGAGGATAGGCCGGTGGGGGGGGGGGTAGAGGTAGGGAAGATGATTCCAAATGGGGGACCAACTCCATAATAATGACAATGATATTCGAATGAGATGATCGTACAGGTGTCCACATACTTTTGGTCATGTAGTGTATGTTCCATGTTGATAATGGTTGTGATGGTGATGATTTTGCCACTTATCAAATGCAAAGCATTTCCACAAACAAAAAGTGTACAAGTACATTTTCATTGAAATGGCTAGGAAGGGAGGATGGGCCGGTGGGGGGCGTGTGTGTGGAGGAGGTAGAGTAAAGGAGGATGGGCCGGTGGGGGGTGTGTGTGTGGAGGAGGATTGGCCGGTGGGGGTGTAGAGGGGGTAGAGGAAGAGAAGTGGCTGATGAGGGATAGAAGAGAAGTGGCAATGGAAAAACAGAGTAGGAAACTGTATATTTAGGTTACACTCAGGTGCCCTGCTACCAAGATTTGATGACTCAAAATGTCACTGTTTTCTACTGTAGTAATACTCTGTCTGATTGAAATGCACAGAGCACAGCTAGCAGGGGTTTGGAATGTATATGTATGAACAGCCATTGATTAACTGTTGTATGAAATGCTTTGCTTCTCTCTGTCTCAACCCAGAGAAAAGCACAAACTCAATTACACTCAGTTCCACCCCATATCAAAGTTTGTTCCAAGTCCACACCCCAGAGGCCTGCATATTTCTCCTAATGAAAGATTTGATCCATACCACAGATGGAGTCACATACTGTGTCTTGTCTTATGCAGTAGCCCATGTTATTTTGTTAGTTTGCTTCTCTGTGATCATTGAAGTCTCTCTCTCTCTCTCTTTCTCTCTTTCTCTCTCTCTCTCTCTTTCTCTCTCTCAGAATTAAAGATTGTGCTGAAATCAAACTACTGGGCAAATAAAGGTATTTTTCAATATAAAAATCTCTCCCTCAGATCCCTCCGTCCAGGCTCCTCATTTGACTGGGTGTAAGTCCAGGGAACAGGAGACGTTTAGGTGTTGGTGGAGTCCCGGAAGCTTCCAGAATCTCACGGAACCCGGAGCACTGCAAATCCAGTATTGGAAGAAGTGAGCAGAGAGAGAGAGCTGTTTATTGTTTAAATTTTATTCTCTCTTTATGAATGACCGATGCGGACTTGAGAGTAGGGGTGTGCCGATCTCATTATACATTATTTAAAAACAGGAAGTGTGATTTAAATGCGATTTACTTACTTTGACGTGTTTTTTTTCTGATCACGGATAATAATAAATAGTACTTGCGTCATAATCGTATTCTGAAAATTCTCCATATCCGTTCCGATACTCGTTTTGTCCGGGTACTCGGCACACCCCTACTTGAGAGTATGCCTATATATACCTCTAAAATGTATATTTGCATAATAGACCTCTAAAATACCTCTCTCTCTCCCTTAGGAATGACTTGACGAAGGAATGGAAGGAGTGCCCTGACTACTCCTCCTCTGTGAAGAACGAGTGTTTCTTTAATAAGAACAACACAGTTATCTGGATCAAATACTGTGTGCGGCTCCACTCTGAAAGCCAGAACAAAACCTACGATACCTTGTGCTTCGAATTGCAGGACATTGGTGAGGGCACAACAGAGACATGCTAATATGGACTGTTGTACTTAACAACACTTAGTTGATAGCCCCTAGACACTTCTTTATGCCCAGATGCAGAACTGAGGAATCTGAATGGGCCTGACTGGCTTACCTACTGGGTGGGGTTCTCAATGAAATCCCTGTTCATTTTCTGGAAGCCTCTGATGTCTTTTAAAAATCCAGAACTTGACTGTTTGAAATACACAATTGTCATCAAGTCTCAGTCTTGACATCATCAGTGGCAGTTGACTTTAACACTTTGTTGCGTCCATCTACCTGATTGGTTGAGGGGCCATCCAAACATGTCGTGGGATGAGGGGTTGATTACTGTTTCGTTAAATCATGTTGACAGAAGTAATTGGGTTGAAATGAAAACCTGTAAGCACACTGGGTTCCCAGGAGGACCGGGAGCAGTAAGGCCTAGAGGTCCAACACGTTATCAGAAATACTAGGACAACAGCATTGTCCTGTTGCATGTTGGTCAATATCAGACCATGCTCCCACAGTTTTAATATACTAATACTAATTTACAGTGGGAACATGTGTGGAAATGACAAGGATCCATATTAGACGACACCGTAGGAAAAATAATGAAATATTGTAAAGCAACTTCTCCATCCCGCCCCTCCAAAAGCAGAGAAGGACGATCAGCATGTGGGACTAATGATAGCTGAGGGATGGAGGCCGTTTCTACCAGAAACCCTGTGTTCAGAGGTGAAATGAAAGATGACAGCAGGGATGAACAGATGGAGGAGGGGTGGACAATCCTCAGTCAGAATAGAACTGATGATAATGATTGATCATAGCAGCAGCTGTTGTTATTATTCGGAGGTTTCACACCGACTGGACTAGTGGATACAGGTACACTGGCGGGGACAGGTGTCAGACATGCTCTTCTAATGTAAGGTGGACAGTGTGATAGACATTTTCTATAGCAGGGTTCCCCAACTGGCGGCCCGCGGATGATTTTATTTGGCCCCCCATGTAAAAGTAAATAAATGAACTCTTAAATAAATAATAATAATAATAAAACATTTTATTGTTGGACAGAAAATACATCAGGAAAAAAAATCGCCAGGAAATCAGGTCAAAGTGATGTAAGAAGTCTGTTCCCAAGTCTTCCCATAGAGACACGTGTGAACGTATCCCAATGTAATCAAGGTATGAAATGATTATATTTAGTCAAATACTGTATCTGTTTGGGCTTATTGCGGTCCATTTGCAGTGTACAAGTTATTTATAATTATGTTCTGGCCCCTCGACCCTCCGCTCAAGAAACAATCTGCCGGCGGCTGAATGTAGTTGGGGACCCCTGGTCTATAGACTAGCAGCGGAACGTGAGATTTTGGTCCTGGGAGCCACAAGGGGTACAGGCTTTGTCCCAGTCCAGCTCAAAAACACATGATTAAACCAATTGAGGTTTATGTTGAAGACAATTCTGAATTGGTTGACTTGTCTCATCAGTGCATAATGCATATGGAGAAGGAAACCACTTTACACTATTGGTCATTTATTGGCCAGTCATTCATATACTGACCTATGCCCTTTCGTCCCTGCCAGTGCACCCTGACCCGCCAGTGGCTCTGAATTGGACGCTGCTGAACATCAGCCGGTCGGGCCTGAACTATGACATCATGGCGAGCTGGGAACCCCCGCCCTCGGCCGACGTATCCGTTGGATGGTTGACACTGGTGTATGAAGTCCAGTACAGGAGAAGGAACAGCTCACACTGGAAAGTGGTGAGTCACAGGGACACACACACACACACACACCCTGACGGCCTATTACCCAGCTGACTCTGTAGCTTTGATGGGGCCGTAGCGGAAGCCAGAGCTAGGCCTTCTGGGAAAACAGGGTCTTGATGAGGGGCAGGGGTCAGAGGAGTTAGAGGGCAAGGCCAGGGAAGGTAACTGACAGATCAACCTCTCATAGACACAAACAAGTGGAGAGATTCTGTTGTTGACTGCCTCAATCGGCGACAGTACCAAGTTTGTTTGTGGCACAGAAGACTGTATATAGAAACACATTTACTCTGAGACATAATCACTTTTTATTTGGACATTTCATAGCTTTACATCATATTCCTCTCTTACAAATGTTTTTTCCCATGTCTCCCCCGTCTCTCTCTCAGTTGGAGCATGAGTTTGGCACCCAGCAGTCTATCTACGGCCTTCAGACAGGAGAGGCGTACGAGGTGCGTGTGCACTGTGCAATGAGGGCCTTCAATAACTTTGGGGAGTTCAGTGATGTCATCTTTGTCCACGTGCCAGAGATTCCCAATAAAGGTGAGAGGTTGGGGTCAGGTGGGGTCGGGCAGGGCAGGTTGGGGCCAGGCAGGGTGTGGTAGAGCGGGGTCTGGGTGGAGTCAGACAGAGTGGCTCATGTTGAGGCAGAGGGAAGAGGAGGGGTGGTGTTGTTTACACTATTAAATGTAGTTTTACAGAGACAGTGCACATTAATCAACATTACTGTAAAAGTGCCCATTTTATCCAGATTTTTCAACTGCCGTCCCTGGGAACAAACATGGCAGCCATATTGTGCAAGGATAAGATAGTATCACTGCATAATGACAATGGTTAAATAAGTGTTCTTCATTATAAGATATGTTGGTGGTGATGATGATGATAATGATGGTCCGTGATGATGATGATGGTCCATGATGATGATGATGGCTGTGATGAAGATGATGATGATGATTAAGTTGATGATGATGATCCTGTTCTAGAGTCAACGTTCCCTGTGACTCTGGTCCTGATCTTCGGGGCTGTGGGCGTGGCCATTCTCCTCATGCTCATCATCTTCTCTCAGCAGCAGAGGTGAGGACACACACACACAGACACACACACACACACAGGCATGCACGCACACACACACACAGGCATGTGCACAAACACACACACACACACACAGTCATCTTCATCTCATCTCTTCCTCTTCCTCTTCCTCTCAGATTGATGGTGATTCTGCTGCCTCCTGTCCCTGCACCCAAAATCAAAGGGATAGATCCAGCACTGCTTAAGGTAAGACAACAAACACTGAGTGTGTGCGTGCGTTTGTCTTTTGAGTAGGTGTGATCAACTATTTAGGATGTAAAAACAAGTATGAATTGTTATGGCTCAGAGTGCATTACAGATTATTATACTCAACAAAAATATACATGCAACAATTTCAAAGATTTTACCTAGTTAGAGTTCATATAAGGAAATCAGTCAATTTAAATACATTTATTAGGCCCTAATCTATGGATTTCAAATGACAGGGAATACAGATATGCATCTGTTGGTCACAGATACCTATAAAAAGGTAGGGGTGTGGATTAG
Source organism: Oncorhynchus mykiss (assembly GCF_013265735.2). Lineage (NCBI taxonomy): Eukaryota > Metazoa > Chordata > Actinopteri > Salmoniformes > Salmonidae > Oncorhynchus > Oncorhynchus mykiss. The sequence goes on along the minus strand of NC_048575.1, from coordinate 71,541,368 downwards.
AAAACCAGTCAGTATCTGGTGTGACCATTTGCCTCATGCAGTGCGACACATCTCCTTCACATAGAGTTGATCAGGCTGTTGATTGTGGCCTGTGGAATGTTGTCCAACTCCTCTTCAATGGCTGTGCAAAGTTGCTGATATTGGCGGGAACTGGAACATGCTGTCGTACACGTCAATCCAGAGCATCCCAAACAGGCTCAGGCTCTGAATAATCATGCTGAAACATGAAGTGATGGCGGCGGATGAATGGTACGACAATGGGCCTCAGGATCTTGTCACGGTATCTCTCTGGATTTAAATTGCCATCAATTAAGTGTAATTGTGTTTGTTTCCGTAGTTTATGCCTGCCCATACCATAACCCCACCACTATCCCGCAGGTTAAAAAGCCAGATGTGGGGGTCCTGGTCTGGCGTGATTACACGTGGACTGTTTGGTGGGGGAGGCTGTTTTTAATGATTCAGGCTAGGTCCTTTAGTTCCAGTGAAGGGAAACATTTACTCTACAGCATACAATGACATTCTAGACGATTCTGTGCTTCCAACTTTTTGGCAACAGATTGGGGAAGGTCATATCCTGTTTCAGCATGACAATGCCCCCGTGCAAAGCAAGATCCATACAGAAATGGTTTGTCGTTCGGTGTGGAAGAACTTGACTGGCTTGCACAGAGCCCTGACCACAACCCCATCAAACACCTTTGGGATGAATTGGAATGCCGAATATGAGCCAAGCCTAATTGCCCAACATCAGTTCCCGACCTCACTAAAGCTCTTGTGGCTAAAAGCAAGCAAGTCCCCGCAGCAATGTTTCAACATTTAGTGGAAAGCCTTCCCAGAAGAGTGGAGGCTATAACAGGAAAGGGGGGACCAACTCCATATTATTGCCCATGATTTTGGAATGAGATTTTCGAAGAGCAGGTGTCCACATAATTTTGGTCATGTAGCGTATCATAAGCTATATGTGCAAGTACATATGATGAAAACACATAATCCACATTGATGTTAATTCAAGAGATGGTTTGAGTAGGAAGTTGAACAATGACATACTATAAGAGATGACTTGTTGTGTTTTTATTATTACTTTCATATTAACACAGTATTATGATAGGACTGGAAATTACCAGGGCACGCACATAGAAATAGAATCTAAATTATTGATATTATTATAATAATAGGCTTTGTGGGTACACATGAGGGCTTGGCAATGAAACGCAAAGACCATCAATTTTGTCCTTGGAAATGCCTGGAGTTTTTTTATAGCCAATTTATAAACTCTCTGCTCCACTATACTTTTCAGTGGTCAGAGTTCAAGATGCTCTTATACTATTTTAAGGACTGGATCTTAGGACAACAGCATATACGGTACAACATATTGTATACTTTAACATTTAGAGACAATTGATAAGATGGAGGGTAGGGTTGCACATTTTGGGGAATATTCAGGTGGAAACTTTCGGTGGGAATTAATGGAAATATATGCAAATTAATATTAATACCATTTAAATGTAGATGGTTTTTGCATTGGATATATTTACCATATCATATGGAGACAGAAACATAAACATTTTACCTGATCATAAGTAGACATCATTGCAAATGATTAAATCCTTCCAATAGAAAAGTACATATATTTAGTTACAAATTGAACTTTAATTAAATGAGTTGACTCTAAACATGGGATGATTTCACTGAACAACAAAATAAAGAGAATATTGAATGTTCCCCAATGATCCATCGCGTTTCCCAAAAACGTTGTCATCTGTAAAATGATAGTCTAGAAACTAAAGCTTTGGTTGTCTTCCTCTCAGGCTTCCATGTCTTCTCCCTGGACCTCCTCAATGTCCACCTCTTGAACATCAGACTCTAAAGCCCCATCTTCACTGTCACTTTCCAACCTTGTTGAGGAAGGCTCGTTGTCAGGGTCAAAAAGGCAAACATTTGCCCGGACGGCCACCAAATTTTCATCCCTTGTATTGGTCAGCCTGTTGTGTGCTTTGGTGTGTGTGTTCCCAAACAAGGACCAGTTGCGCTCTGAGATGGCTGATGTTAGTGGAATTTGGAGGATGATAGAGACAACAGGGGAAAGAGCCTCAGATCCACAAAGTCCATACCAGATGGCTGATAAGGTATGTTGGCACGACTGCAATATTGCATCTCCATCCCAAAGCCCTTGCTTGGAAGTGTACTTTGCCAGACTGCCAAGAACCTTGCCCTCACTCAGGCCAAGGTGGTGAGACATGGTAGTGATGACACCATAGGCCTTGTTGATCTCTGCACCAGACAGGATGCTCTTAACAGTATACTTGGGGTCCAACATGTATGCTGCAGCGTGTATGGGCTTCAGGCAGAAGTCTTCACGCTTTTTGATGTATTTCAGAACTGCAGTTTCCTCTGCTTGGAGCAACAGTGAAGTAGGCAGGGCAGTACATATTTCTTCCCTTACATCTGCAAGCAGAGTCTGAACATCAGACCAGACAGGATGGCATTGTCTCCCTCAATCCGTGCAATGACAACTGCTACCGGTTTCAGGAGTTTCAGGCTGCTTACCACTCTCTCCAAAAATACATAATCCAGGAGGATCCTCTTGATGGGGCTGTCCATATCGGCAGACTGTGATATGGCCATTTCTTGGAGAGACTCATTCCCCACCAGGAGACTGTCAAACATGACAACACCACCCCAACGGGTGTTGCTGAGCAGCTTCAATGTGGTGCTCTTATTCTTCTCACTTGGTGCTCACCAGCACCAAGTGAATCTGCTACCTCACCAGCAACCTGGTGAGGTAGGTTGCTGCTATAACTTGATGACCCTTCACATACCTAACCATTTCCTTGGCTCTCTTGTAGAGTGTATCCATTATTTTCAGTGCCATGATGTCCTTGAGGAGCAGATTCAATGCATGAGCAGCACAGCCAATGGGTGTGATGTGAGGGTAGAACAAGCAGCCTTGTTTGGTCTACCCATGTTTGCAGCATTGTCTGTCACCAGTGCAAATACCTCCTGTGGTACAAGGTCATTAATGACTGCCTTCAGCTCATTTGCAATGTAGAGACCGTTATGTCTGTGGTCCCTTGTGTCTGTGCTCTTGTAGAATACTGGTTGAGGGGTGGAGATAATGTAGTTAATTATTCCTTGCCCACAAACATTCAACCACCCATCAAAGATGATTGCAATACAGTCTGCTTTCTCTATGATTTGCTTGACTTAAACTCTGTTGAAATCTGCATCCAGCAAATTAGTAGATAAAGCATGTCTGGTTGGAGGGGTGCGTGCTGGGCGAAGAACATTCAGAAATCTCTCCCAATACACATTGACTGTGAGCATCAGAGGTGAACCAGTTGCATACACAGCTCGAGCGATACATTCATCACTATTTTTCTGACGATGTTCCTCCATTGAGTCAAAAAAAACGATTGATTCCAGGAGGACCATGAGCTGTTGCTATCGATAAGGTGTCTGATTAATAATTTTCACCTCAAATAGAAGTAGAGGTTGCTTGTTGTGAGCGCTGAGGGAACTTTATGCACTTGGCCAGATGATTCTGCATCTGTGTTGCATTCTTCACATATGATTTGGCACAATATTTGCAAATATACACAGCTTTTCCTTCTACATGTTCTGCAGTTTAATGTCTCCACACATCAGATAGTGCCTGTGGCATTTTCCTATAAAGATTTTTTTTTAAAACCAATACAATTTCTTGTACAGATAAATAGTTAAGCAGTTAGATTAAACAACTGCTTTGTAAGATACGTATTTTAAAATGAAACATGTATGGAAACAGATGAATTACACTCCTCGGTTAGCAGGCTCAAGCAAGCTAAAAGCCACATGGTAGCAAAAAATAACTAGCAGAAATTGTTAACAAGTTAAAAATGATTTAAACACACTGCTGTAGGCTACTATTTACTAGTTAACAAATAATAATGTATGTCATAAAATATATTCACCCCACCCAGTATTGTAATCAAAACAGAAAGTGTGTAGTCCTTCGGTCAGACAGTGTAGTAGTGTGGGCTCAATAGCAACATCTTAAGAATCAGCTGTACATGTGATGGAAGAGTGCACTGTGCATGCAGAGGGTTGCAATTCCATTGAATTGGGGATAGTTTAACCAAAATATGCCAAAAGACCTAAATTTGACATGTCTATCCCACTAAAAAAGGTTCACTGTTATAAGCTAATTTTTTTGATGAATTTAAGCAAAATTCCCAGGCCTATCTTCCCATGGAAAATTTCCTGAAATTTCCTGGAAAGTTTCTGACCCTTTGCTACCCTAATGGAGAGTGATAATGCCAGCATATGAGGAAGTTGAATGTTTCAGAGGGGAAAATTGTCTTCAATACACAGTACTGCTGTATACAAAATATAAATGGGTCCTTACACACTCAACATGTTGCACAGTATCCCTGTCATACACGTTACACTTCTCATAGCCACATACATTCAAATACATCATTATGTATGTATTTGAATTGTTTTGCCTAGAACCAGAATTGCAATTGAAACATTACTTAAAATACGTATTCTTATTTTTTTGTATACCTGCTTAAAACACAAATACACAGTTGAAGTCGGAAGTTTACATACACTTAGGTTGGAGTCATTAAAATTTGTTTTTCAACCACTCCACAAATGTATTGTTAAGAAACCATAGTTTTGGCAAGTTGGTTAGGACATCTACTTTGTGCATGACACAAGTAATTTTTCAAACAATTGTTTACAGACAGATTATTTACACTTATAATTCACTGTACCACAATTCCAGTGGGTCAGAAGTTTACATACACTAAGTTGACTGTGCCTTTAAACAGCTGGGAAAATTCCAGAAAATGATGTCATGGCTTTAGAAGCTTCTGATAGGCTAATTGACATAATCTGAGTCAATTGGAGGTGTATCTGTGGATGTATTTCAAGGCCTACCTTCAAACTCAGTGCCTCTTTGCTTGACATTATGGGAAAATCAAAAGAAATCAGCCAAGACCTCAGAAAAACAATTGTAGACCTCCACAAGTCTGGTTCCTCCTTGGGAGCAATTTCCAAACGCCTGAAGGTACCACGTTCATCTGTACAAACAATAGTACGCAAGTATAAACACCATGGGACCACGCAGCCGTCATACCGCTCAGGAAGGAGACACGTTCTGACTCCTAGAGATGAACGTACTTTGGTGCAAAAAGTGGAAATCAATCCCAGAACAACAGCAAAGTCTTGTGGCAAACTTTAAATGACACTTTTTATGGATATCTTTAAGAAATGGCTTTCTTCTTGCCACTCTTCCATAAAGGCCAGATTTGTGCAATATACGACTGATTGTTGTCCTATGGACAGAGTCTCCCACCTCAGCTGTAGATCTCTGCAGTTCATCCAGAGTGATCATGGGCCTCTTGGCTGCATCTCTGATCAATCTTCTCCTTGTATGAGCTGAAAGTTTAGAGGGACGGCCAGGTCTTGGTAGATTTGCAGTGGTCTGATACTCCTTCCATTTCAATATTATCGCTTGCACAGTGCTCCTTGGGATGTTTAAAGCTTGGGAAATCTTTTTGTAACCAAATCCGGCTTTAAACTTCTTCACAACAGTATCTCAGACCTGCCTGGTGTGTTCCTTGTTCTTCATGATGCTCTCTGCGCTTTTAACGGACCTCTGAGACTATCACAGTGCAGGTGCATTTATACGGAGACTTGATTACACACAGGTGGATTGTATTTATCATCATTAGTCATTTAGGTCAACATTGGATCATTCAGAGATCCTCACTGAACTTCTGGAGAGAGTTTTCTGCACTGAAAGTAAAGGGGCTGAATAATTTTTGCAGCAGCAAAAGGTGGTGGGAAACGTGGTCAGGTTAATAAGAGACTATTTAAATAATGATGATGATAATGGTACGAGTGATGGATCTGAAGAGCCAGTTCCTCAGACTGGTGAGGGTATCTACAACAGGGTGTCTTTTTTCTCGTTGGTTTCTCTGTGGTTTCTTCTGCTTTTCTTTTCTCTTTTCTATATGGAGCTACTAAGGGTAGGTCCTCTCAATATTAATGGGGGAAGGGACAGGAATAAGAGGGCTTGGGTATTAGAAGTAATAAAACAGAAAAGGCTTAATTTAGTTTTCCTACAGGAAGCGCATAGTGATGAGGAAAATGAGGTTGACTGGGGTATGTGGTGGGAGGGGCAGCATGTACTCAGTCATGGTACTAATTTCAGTGCTGGGTTGGCAATCTTATTTTCCTCAGGCTTAGGGGTGACTGGTATCTACAACAGATTGTCAGGGGTCGGGTTTTATTGGTCAAGGTGGATGTTATGTTTTTATTTTTTATGTTTCTGCTGCTAATGAGGGTACAGAGCGTATTGTTGTTTTTGATAAAGTAAAGGAAACCTTAAGACAGTGTGACCAAGAGGGGTGTATGGTTTTAGGGGGGTACTGGAACTGTACAGTGGATTTTACTGTTGATCGCACCTCTGAAGAACCACTCCTGCGGTCAGCCACTTGCCTGTCTGGTCTATTAACTGAGTTTGAGCTTTCTGTGGAGGGTAAGGAATGCAAAAGTTAGACAGTGCACATGGCTAAAAGTTCATGAAGGTCGTGTCAGTGCAGCAAGGTTAGACAGGTTGTATGTATCTGAGCAATACTGTAGTAGGGTTGGAAGGTTAGACAGGTTGTATGTATCTGATCACTACTCTAGTAGGGTTGGAAGGTTAGACAGGTTGTATTTATCTGATCACTACTGTAGTAGGGTTGGTAGGTTAGACAGGTTGTATGTATCTGAGCACTACTGTAGTAGGGTTGGAAGGTTAGACAGGTTGTATGTATCTGATCACTACTCTAGTAGGGTTGGAAGGTTAGACAGGTTGTATGTTTCTGATCACTACTGTAGTAGGGTTGGAAGGTGTGACATTACTCCTGTGGGTTTCTCTGATCACCATAATGTTACTGTTGATATTCACTTGTCTAGCTAATAATCTTGATGCCTCTACCCTGTGGCACAGACTAATGATTTTGCAGCCACCAAAGGGTCTGATACAAGAGCTTCAGAGGACCCTTGTATATTTCTTCAGGTCTGGACAACACTGGATTAAAGCTGCAGCCCTGTACCTGCCACTGCATGAGGGTGGGCAAGGCCTGGTGGACATTTCCTCTAGAATCATGGCTTTCCCACTTCAAGCAGCCAGAGACGGTTCTAGCTGGGTCAAAACAGCCTACATATTGATGAGGAGAGCGGGCTGTTTGGGCTTAGACAAGCACCTTTTCCTCTTAAAGCTGAAGGGGGGTGATTTGCCTGGCCTGACTACATTTTATGAGTGTGTTATGCAGGCTTGGAGGGTTCTTGTCAAGTCCTGTAACGCCTGCACGCCACCAGGGGTGTGTTTTTTTTAAGAGCCTCTTTTTAACAACACTGCCATCCAGTCCCGTGCTGTGGGTTCAGCCAGCCTACGTTCATGCCTGTTAGGTGTGGGGTGTACCAAGCTGGGTCATCTGATGCGGAGCAGGAGCAGATTGTTGTAGGAGCTGGGAGAAAGAGCGGGGATCCGATTATCTCGCCTACTGAGGAAGGTCGTCGCTGAGGTCTGTGACTCCTTGCCAGTGCTTCATCTGCAGTATGTGACTGACACGTCCAATTCTGATCGGTGGAAGGAGGGTCTGGATTGTGTTTCCTGCACTGATTGTTAGTGCTGCAGCGAGGGCATTTGAGGAGGACGTGGGGATGCTGCTTTCCTTCGATACCCCGGAGCTGGGGGAGTTCAAGGAGGTGGGAAAGAAGGCCATGTACAGAATATGTGTAAAGGTGTCCCATGCCTCTTCCCTGGAAGGGGTGAAATCGACGAGGTGGGCGGGTGTGCTTGGTCCAGGTGCCTCCCCAAAAGGCTGTTGGCGATCATTATATAAACTGCCTATTGATAACCTCCAATGGAGGATAATACATGGAGCCATAGCCACCAATATACATTTGGTACACCTGGATCCTACTGTTGGGGAGGGGTGTCCATTCTGTGCTGAGTCTGAAACTCTGGCACATCTGTCCCAGGTTGGTCGGGATGATTGACCTGATCACTAATTGGTTCTCAACGTTGGGAGAGGTTTTCTCTTCGCAACTGTATATATTTGGGTCAAAGTACAGGTTCAGTCAAAAGGCTGTAGTTGTGTTGCTCAATTTTGTGTTAGGGGCAGCAAAATTAGCGATATGGAAGACCCGAAAGAACAGTATTCGGGGACAGGGGTCTGTGGATGTGGTGGGAATGCTGTTGGGAATGTTTTCAGCGAGACTAAGTGTTGAGTTTGCCTATTATAAACTTGTCAACAATATTGATCTGTTTTTGAGTATATGGGGTATTCAGAGGCTGTTGTGTTTAGTTACTGTGGAGGAGGAATTGGACTTGTGTTTTTAATTGATGTGTAACTGGTTTTGTATGAGTATTTATTGTGTGGTGGGCTCTCTCTCTCTCTCTCTTTTCCACTCATTCAAGGGCTTTTTTGGCATGGGAAACACATGTTAACATTGCCATAGCAAGACGAGCTTCAATGCCATACAACACTCCTTCCGTGGCCTCCAACTGCTCTTAAACGCTAGTAAAACCAAATGCATGCTTTTCAACCATTCGCTGCCTGCACCCGCACGCCTGACTAGCATCACCATCCTGGATGGTTCCGACCTAGAATATGTGGACATCTATAAGTACCTAGGTGTCTGGCTAGACTGTAAACTCTCCTTCCAGACTCATATCAAACATCTCCAATCTAAAATCAAATCTAGAGTCAGCTTTCTATTTCGCAAAACAAAGCCTCCATCACTCACGCTGCCAAACCTACCCTAGTAAAACGGACTATCCTACCGATCCTCGACTTCGGCGATGTCATCTACAAAATAGCTTCCAATACTCTACTCAGCAAACTGGATGCAGTTTATCACAGTGCCATCCGTTTTGTTACTAAAGCACCTTATACCACCCACCACTGCGACCTGTATGCTCTAGTCGGCTGGTCCTCGCTACATATTCGTCGCCAGACCCACTGGCTCCAGGTCATCTACAAGTCCGTGCTAGGTAAAGCTCCACCTTATCTCAGTTCACTGGTCACGATGGCAACACCCACCCGTAGCACACGCTCCAGCAGGCGTATCTCACTGATCATCCCTAAAGCCAACACCTTATTTGGCCGCCTTTCCTTCCAGTTCTCTGCTGCCTGTGACTGGAACGAATTGCAAAAATCGCTGAAGTTGGAGACTTTTATCTCCCTCACCAACTTTAAACATCTGCTATCTGAGCAGCTAACCGATCGCTGCAGCTGTACATAGTCCATCGGTAAATAGCCCACCCATTTTACCTACCTCATCCCCATACTGTTTTTATTTATTTACTTTTCTGCTCTTTTGCACACCAGTATCTCTACCTGCACATAACCATCTGATCATTTATCACTCCAGTGTTAATCTGCTAAATTGTAATTATTTGCCTACCTCCTCAGGCCTTTTGCACACACTGTATATAGACTCCTTTTTTTCTACTGTGTTATTGACTTGTTTATTGTTTACTCCATGTGTAACTCTGTGTTGTTGTCTGTTCACACTGCTATGCTTTATCTTGGCCAGGTCACAGTTGTAAATGAGAACATGTTCTCAACTAGCCTACCTGGTTAAATAAAGGTGAAATAAAAAAAATAAAAAGATAAAGATAAAAATGTACAGTAAACATTACACTCACAGAAGTTCCAAAAGAATAATGACATTTCAAATGTCTCTCCCTCTGTCACACTTCATCCAGAAGGGAAAGCTGGACGAGCTGAACTTCATCCTGAGTGGAGCTGGTATGGGGGCTCTCCACTCCTACCCCCCGGACCTGTACCAGGACGTGCCCTGGGTGGAGTTCATCGAGCTGGACGCAGACGAGCCTGAGCCTGGGGAGAAGGACAACCAGAGCTCAGACTCACAGAGACTGCTGGGTCACAACAACCACCACACAAACCATGGCTGCTTTCATGGCCTCAGGTATAGGATGGAGCAGGCTTTGTTCAGTGAAACAATTCTGAAATTATACTAGGAAAGTGTCAGTCTACAGGAGCCTCTTTGCATGAAGCAGCGTTAAAGTAGCTAGCTATGAGATCTGGAATGGTACCTCCAGGTAACTCTCTCTCCCCTTCCACCCCTTCCTCTCACTCTTTCCTCCTCTTTCTCTCTTTCCTCCTCCCTCTATCTCTCTTTCTCTCTCCCCCTCCCTCTGTCCCTCTCTCCCTCCCTCTGTCCCCCTCTCTCTTTCTCTCTCCCGCCCTCTCTCAGTATCCCTGAGGATGACTCTGGCCGGGCCAGCTCCTATGATCCAGAGCTGCCTGACCAGGAGACCCTGATGTTAATGGCTGCCCTCCTGTCCTGCCAACCCAACAAAGTTGAGCCATGCTTGGGGAACTGTAGCCACTCAAGCACCCCATCCCTAGATGTGCTGGAGGTCCCATGCCCCGGGCTCCAGGCTCCAGACTTACCTCCAGAGGGAGGGGAGAGGCACCTGGTCCAGACCCAGCTGGGAGGCCCTCAGAGCTGGGTTAACATGGACTTCTATGCCCAGGTCAGCGATGTGACGCCCACCGGAGGGGTGGTGCTCTCGCCAGGCCAGCAGGTCGGAGCCCCGGAGAACACTCCAACAACAGAGAAGTATAAGAAGGGAAAAATGGAGGGAGGAGAGGAGGAGAGTGAGGAAGAGGAGGATAGGAGAACGAACAAGCTGAAGTTTCAGCTGCTGGTGGTTGCTCCTGAGGCAGGGGGCTACACGACAGAGAGCAGTAGCCGGCAGATGAGCACCCCTGACCCCTCCTCACCTGGGGAGGTCTACCACACCTTCCCTCCACCTTCTGCCGAGAGCAAGCCCCACCAGGAGGCCTATCTTCCTGCTACCACCCTCCTAGGGGACTACCAGTCCCCCTACATCCTTCCTGACTCCCCCCCTGCTCAGTTCCTCCCCCCTGTTTCGGACTACACTGTGGTTCAGGATGTTGATTTCCAGCACAGCCTTCTCCTCAACCCCCCTTCCCCCCAGAGGTCCCCTAACTGTTCCCCACAACCTCCCTCCAAGCCCCTGCCCGTCATGCCCATAGGGTACCTCACCCCGGACCTGTTGGGCAACCTCTCGCCTTAAGAAAAACTACACTGCCCAGTAGGCCTTGGGGCGTAGAGGTTGGAGGCCACATGAAGTCAATAATCATCACAGACAGCCTTGTTCTACTTGATCAATGCTGGAAGCCAAATATCTCACGGGACAGACTCGACAACAAGCATGGTCGTTTGTTTGAGAGTGCTTGAAGGGAAGCTGAGGAAGAGAAATGTTTAGTTGTTGTGTTTGGCTTGTATGAGTGACTGGAACTTGAGGAAAGAGCTTCTGTAAAATTGGCCTTTCTGGTTGACAAGGCTTAAAGTAATATGTGAACAAATCTTACTGTGTTCTTTCTGACTAAGACTGAGACACCGAAAAACCCACAGTCTGAAACCTTGAAATGAACGGTTCTCTAATATACACACAGATACACTTATGCACCATACATACGCAGACAGACAAGCTCAGACATGGTTCTAGTTCTATGTTACCTGATACTTCAATAGATCTGTTGTTTGACTGATGAGGTGCAATGTAAACATTTGCCTTGCAGACACACCTAGTCCCACCTTAATGTATAAATATCTACGTTTAACATATACATATTTAATACTCTAGCTTGTTGGTTTAAGTCTTAATTTGACTGTAGATTGATCCAATAACAACATGTCTGGGAGAATAACAAGCACATCTACTTGCCATTTATACAAACACACCAACTTTAACATCATCGTTATGGCCTCATTAATTGACAGAACACTTGAGTGTGCTGTTTGTCAAACTTAGCGCTACAGCGAGCAGTGACTATTAGTAACTACGGTCGTTCATTTTGCGCTCTCATTATTTTGCTTAATGGCATGTTTTCATGCTTATATTTCTCTTGCATCCTTTTTGCGGCAGAGTCATCTAATTATTACCAGACTGAGGTCAGTTTTTAACACGGCCATTAGACGACCTGTCTGCACTCACTGTGACAACTCAGACACCGGTCACTATAATAAACAGAGAACAAGAAAACCCGTAACACCAAGCAGATTTCACTTACAGCATAGACTTCATTCTCACAATATAGGAAAGACTGCTTTTATATGTTCTACTTTCTGACTTTGCATTAATTGTAAATGCAGGGACAATAGAGCTCCACAGTGGAGGTGTCATAATAACCATAAAACCTAGTGGTCAAACAGGGAAATGGTTCCAATCATTCATTTTCCACCATAGGGGATTTCAGAAACACTTCAAATAAGGGTTGTGTTTCATGTAGGCTTTCCCTGGCGTGGCGTTTTTATAACCTTGTAAATCTCTCACGGACAAGGTGACTTTATCAATATATTCAGATCTATTTACGCTCAGAATTGAAAAATGCTAATTGATGTCAAAGTAGACATGCAAAACTACAAATCCCTGCAAGCTCCTGCACGTCGTCTCCAGCTGACACCTTTGCTAACAGATATTGTGTCAATTTAACATTTGCACAAGACAGTTCATAGAATTCTCTGTTTAAAGAAATGTTGCCAATATATTCATTACTACATTTAGCTAACAATGGTTGATCCAGAGATTCTCACCTTTGCCTAGATTTGGCAGTCTTGTCCAGATCATCATGGCATTTGTAGTTCTTTATGATAGTGACATTAGCATGAATTAGCGTTTGATTTTTGTGCAGGTAAAAACAGGTAAATATATTGATAAGACACCTTGTCCTTGAGAGATTTACATGGTTCTCAAAACGTCATGCCAGGGTAAACCTACACCAAACACAGCCCTTAGTTTACCTATTTCTAAAATCCCCTAAGGGAAATATTTATGGTGGGAAAATAATTGGAATCATTTCCCTGTTTGACCACTAGGTGTTATGGGTGTTATGACTCATACTGTGGTACTACTCTATGACTGGAAATGTGAAAAGGGGTAGTTATAATATTTTTCTGTTTCTAAATGTAATGCCAATGTTAATGTGCTCTCGCTTGCACTTTGTAATGATAGTAAAATTACCTCCTTTTGAGGTAGTGAAATATGTACTTAGAAGCTCAGAGCTTTCTATACGCCCACAACCTTACAAACATACCCAGGCACACACACACACACACACAGAAGGGGAAAGGATAGTATCCACTCTTCTTTTGAGCTGACATACACACACACTGTCGTAAAGGACGACAACTGGCTGTGAACGGGAAATGTAACATTAAAACAAAGAACACATTATCATATTTCATTAATCTGCATTAGTAATTCCAGGTGAACGCTATGATCCCTTAATGATGTCACTTGTTTCATCCACTTCAATCAGTGTAGATGAAAGGGAGTTAACAGGTTAAATAAGGATTTGTAAGCCTTGAGACAATTCAGACATGGATTGCGTATGTGTGCCATTAAGAGGGTGAATGGGCAAAACAAAATATTTAGGTGCCTTTGAACGGGGTATGGTAGTAGGTGCCAGGCGCATTGGTTTGTGTAAAGAACTGCAACGCTGCTGGGTTTTTCCACCCTCAACAGTTTCCCGTGTGTATCCAGAATGTTCCACCACCCAAAGGATATCCAACCAACTTGACACAACTGTGGGAAGCATTGGAGTCAACATGGGCCAGCAACCCCGTGGAATGCTTTTGACACCCTGTAGAGTCCATTCCCTGACAAATTGAGGCTGTTCTAAGGGTAAAAGGAGAGGGGGGGGGGGGATTTAACTCAATATTATGGAGGTGTTCCTAATGTTTGGTAAACTCAGTGTACATGTATCATCACTCAATTAGCTTAAAGCCTGTATTTTGCATTAGTATGTAATGTTTCCATGTATTGTGATTGTTGTTTATACTTCATGCTGTTTTTTTGTTGTTTTGTTTTAGTTTTCTACCTTATGCGCATTGAGCGCGGAAAATGCACACTACAAATGAAATATTATTATCATCATCAGAAAGATTATCTTGATCCACAAGAGAACCATCAGCTCCAGAGGATATGTGAGGAGCTGTCCCACTCAACCAAAACTGTCTGAATCAACATTGTTTCCACGTCATTTCAACAAACAAATTCAATGTGATTACTTTGAGTCAGTGTGGAAAACTGATTGGATTTGCAACGTTTCTCTGTATAACTGGGATCCATTCAGCCTGTACAAACTGCATCATAAGGACTAAAAGCCTCTCTGTACGTGCAGGAAATCTGTGATTGTTTTGTGTTCACTACAGGAACTCTTGAACTTGACGATTCGCATGGCTTTATCACAAATACAACAGCATAGAATAAGCTATTTTAGATCGAAGCTGTGACACAGCCCTTGCCAATCAAACCTTAAGACCCGGTTTCTGAGGTAAATATGAAACATATATTATGCCGGCACAGCAAGAATGTTCACTTGTGGATTCATCTATTTAACAATTAATGAATGATAACTGTTTTTAGACACATGCTATCGTTCACAACCTGTGCAAATGTGCCATTCTCTGTCATGCTTATTCTCTCTTTCTCTTTTTCTCGCTTTCTCTCTCTCTGCTACCAGCATGTAAACATTGAAAAATAAATGTCTTAATATATTTCTACTAGTGCTGTAACAACTACTGTATTATGTATGTTGTATTTTGTCTTGTTACTAGTCAGAAATATTGCTGCTCGGCACGTTTCCTGTCTGCATTCAGCCTTGCCACGGGCTTATTCAGGCGGGTGTAACTTCATAGAAGGTTGAAATAGAAATGCATTATCTTGGAACAGACATTGTTCTATGTTGTGTAGTAGAATATGAAAGCATTGGAGTCAGCTCTATTCATTGCATTTCTATATGCAACATTCTAAAACTTTGCAATCAACTGAATAAGCCAGAGGTGCCTATGTGTATGTACACTATAAGGAAAGCTCTATCAGATTATTTAGACAAGTACTGCTAAGGTTTTAGTCTGTTGGACGTTGGTAAATGTTTGTATAGTGGAATGTGCAATGCGACATGGACATGGTTTGTAGCATCCAAGGTTGCTATACCCAAGGTGTAACACTGTACCTTACACCCAGAGTCATAACACATTATGACACGGTCATAACCTGTCATAACATGGTCATATCACTGTTATGACCCATATATTTACACCTGTTGTGACATATTATGCATTATTTTGTGGCTGGTTCTGACACCTACATAAGTGTCAAAACCCACATTTATTCAAATTAGTTTTTTCCATGCCAAATAGTTTCCTTTCTTTGAAAGTTTGAATCTTAAATAATTTTTTGTTGTTGCAATGAATTTTTTACAGTAATGTTTTGTTTTATCAGATTTTAAGTAACTTGTTGAAAAGACACTTTATGACACTGTCAAGAAGCATCATGACCATCAGAATCATATAAGCCTCGTCCTAATGTCAGATACCAGTCAAAAAGAGAGTGTCTTGTTCGCCTCCTGCGTTGGAGGTAGGTAATAATGTGGACTCATAGGCTGTGGTGTAATGGAATGTTTTGCCTTGTGTGGTACAGTAGGTTTTGTGGGTTTTGACATTCTTATGTAGGTGTCATAACCAGCCATAAAATAACGCAATATATGTCACAATGGGTCTAAATATATGTGTCATGACAGCGTTATGACCATATAACATGTTATGACGCTGGGTGTCAAGTAAAGTGCTACCATTCAAGGTTACCAGACATTTGTTTACCATTTGTGTCAGTAATTTTGCCAATGTACCTTATGTTAAATTGAATACTAATGTGTCAATATTAGCTCAATTATTTGTGCTTTGGAATATTAGACACTGTATGAATTAGGCTGTTATATATACATATTTTGTATTTCAGACAAAGTCAAGTCTGTGAATTAGTCTGTGAATTATCTATCATGAATGCATAGCAAAGTCTGTTTTAAAATTGTATAAGAATTGAAGATGGAGACACCTATTGCCTTGATATTCACTACAAAGATAAGATATTGTGTGTTTTTCCTACAGAGTATTTTGTATATGGTGATACAGTATAGATATTGTAGCACAAGTATTATTTCAAGATATAAGCCAATATCTTAGTCTGAGCGTGCTGTAACTAAACTCTATATTGTTTTTGGTTTTTGTACAATCCCATGTCATCTGTGTCAAAGGGTTATCGTAAGTGTTTCATACGTTGACAATTAAAGAGCGAGATGAGCAGGAGGCTACTATAGATATGAGTTATAGTGGTTTTTAAATCGTCACGAAGCGTTTGCATCAGCAGACCAGAGCATCGACGCTACAGGCTCAGGTTATGTTTGTTTGTTTGTTATTTTTAGGCTGAAAGTGTTGAGTTCTGGGATTTATTTTGGAGTTGATTGGCTATACACCCAGCTTGATAAAATTTGACAGGGTCTGGTTCGAGGGCCTCGACGTTCGACGGGTTTCTGAGGTTCTGCTGCATTTTTTTCTTTCCTGTTGTTTTCTGTTCAATATCTTTCAAAAAGATTCACAATAAATATATATCTTTGTCGGTTAGGTATTTGTACATTGTTGTTGATTTCTCACACTACTTAAAAAGGTCATGCCTGAGTGTAGATACTCTGATTTAAAGGCCAGAATGCATGGGCCATTAAACCTTCTGATGCAGAATGAAATAGGAGTGTGATATTCCACATTTTAGGTCACTCAGGATGAGTTCACAATGTGCCGTGACAGTGGAGGGTGTTGATTCAGTAAATGCTCTACACAGCAAGGAATAAATAGTGTGTGCGTGCTCGGGCGTTTGTCGATGCAACTGTGTGGGTCTCTCCGGAGCTAAGTGGATCAGGAAGCATCCTGGAAGCAGCCCTGTGTCGAGAGGACAACAGATTGGCCAATTAGACAGAGCCTGTGTACTCAGCTGCTCAGTGTGGGGCTGATTGGATCAGAGAGCCAGCCACTCACAGCTCTGCGTCCCAGGACATTGCAGGTAATTACCCATAAGTCACTGCTCCCCCTGTATTGGATCTTCAGGCCAATTACGCCCACGCTATCTGCCCACACAGCACTCGTTTATTGCCTCTGCTTGCTTGTTGACCTTCTTAGAGGAGCAGTCTCAATGGTTATTCAGCTCCATTACAGTGAGGAGTTGCTGTCTAGAGACGCTTCTGGAATATGCTTTTTAAAGGTGGAAGAGGATGCCTTGACCCCATTACATAAACTCCTAAGTACACTGAGTGTACAAACATTAGGAACACCTGCTCTTTCAATGACAGACTGACCAGGTGAAATCTATGATCCCTTATTGATGTCACCTGTTAAATTCACTTCAATCAGTGTAGATGAAGGGGAGGAGACAGGTTTAAGAAGGATTTTTAAGCCTTGAGACAATTGAAACATTGATTGCGTGTGTGTGCCATTCAGATGGTGAATGGGCAAGACAAGATTTAAGTGCCTTTGAACGGGGTATGGTAGTTGGTGCCAGGCGCACCGTTTTGAGTGTGTCAGGAACTGCAACACTGCTCATTGGACCAGTATCAAGAATGGTCCACCACACAAAAGTCATCCTGCCAATGGCATGCCAGGGGTCGAAAATGTGTCATTGATGAAAGAGGACAAAGGAGACTGACACAAATTGTGCAGAGCAACAGACGGGCCACAGTTAGTCAACTGACAGTCCAGGACAACATTGGTGCCCAAAGACGCAAACAAGAATAAACAACTCGTCGTACCTTGACACGAATGGGGTATGACAGCCGACGACTTTACGGAGTTACACTTCTTTCTGACAAAAAAACACGACACTGGGGTTGCAGTGGGCAAAGGAACAAAAACACTGGATAATTGGAAAAACATTGCCTGGTCTGATGAATCCAGGTTCTTGCTGTTTCATGCTGATGGGAGGACTAGGGTATGGAGAACCATATGAGGTCGTGCATCCATCATGCCGGGTGTCAACATTGCAGACTGATGGTGTGTGGCGTGTTTTCATGGCACACATTGGGCCCATTGATAAAAGTAGAGCAACGTTTGAATGCCACATGATGTCTGAACATCATTGCCTATCCTGGCAGCGGTGTATCCATCTCCACATTTTTTTCAGCAGGATAAAGCCCCATGCCACAAGGCTAGGATTGTCCAGGAATGGTTCCACAAACGTGACAGTGAATTCAGCTTACTGCAGTGGCCTGCCCAGTCACCAGATCTCAATCCAATTGATCATCTGTGGGATGAGATGGAACGAGATGTTCAGAGTAGAGATCCACTACCAGCCAACTTGACAGAACTGTCAGAAGCTTTGGAGTCAACACCTGGTAGAGTCAATGCTCAGATGAATTGAGGCTGTTCTGAGGGCAAAAGGGGGTGCAAGTCAATATTAGGATGGTGTTCCTGATGTTTTATACACTCTGTGCATATGTGCTGTGTAGAATCCCAGTTTAGGCCTCAGAGGTAAGTTATTATAATACATGCTGCCGTGTTAACTTGAGGAAAGAAAGAGAAAGAACACTGTTTGCAGTTGGTCACACTGGTCACACGAAGGGAACCTCCTGGTCACACGAAGGTAACCTACTGGTCACACGAATGTAACCTGGTCACACAAAGGTAACCTCCTGGTCACACGAAGGGAACCTCCTGGTCACACGAAGGGAACCTCCTGGTCACACGAAGGTAACCTGATCACACAAAGGTAACCTCCTGATCACGCGAAGGGAACCTCCTGGTCACACTGATCACACGAAGGGAACCTCCTGGTCACAGTTGAAAAGTCTGTTTTGATTGATGTGTGGTTTGTTAACTATGAGAATTCAGTGAGGATGACATTGAAGGGCCAATGTCTTACACGAGGAAAACTCAGCTCAGCAAAAATATTTGAAACATGGGTTTCTTTATACAAAGAATTAGAGTAGGAACATCACTTTTATTAATTAAACAATTATTAGCCTACTGCAGCAGTATTATGCCTAGGCCTGTACTATGTAGACACAGAGAGGGAGTTGACTCACTTTGAAAGCAATGTTCCTCCCAGGAATGTAATTTGTGAACCCAGTCGTCTGTGCATGTGAAAAGGGACACTGCCCAGTTTTCTGGTATAACTAGTCTACAGGCTGCTTACACAAAGAGACACGCTCTGGCAATGAGCAGGATGGCCTGTGCAAGAGAGAGCTCTGGGACCTTTAACGTATCTCCTTTGCCATCTGGTGTTAATGGTTCTGAATTACAGGCAAAAAAAAGTGTTTCTGGGAGTGCTTTACTGTTTACTATTTTGTTTGAATAGTTGTTAAAAGTTGTACATGATTATTACCGTGATACATGTTTGTAGTAATATGACTTCCACTACTTGACTAACATGTGAGTCAGGTGTTAAAGAACTAGACACTTGTACAGTAGGCGACATGCCAAATTCCTTTGACAGTCAAACCACTCTGAAGGGCTTCTCAAATTACTTCCCAGCTAGCACATTTGGTTTATTAGAAGTAGAATAATGTTGAAGACATCAAAACTATGAAATAACACACATGGAATCATGTAGCAACCAAAAAAGTGTTAAACAAATCAAAATCTATTTAATATTTTAGATTCTTCAAAGTAGCCACCCTTTACCTTGACGACAGCTTTGCACACTCTTGGCATTCTCTCAACCTGCTTCACAATGTAGAAAATAGTAGAAATAAAGAAAAACCCTTGAACGAGTAGGTGTGTCCAAACGTTTGATTGGTACTGTATGTTTTTGGTTTCACATTGGTTGTGGGAACGAAGCCATACGTTTCCTGACCGGTAAAACAACATGTTTTTTAAACATTCTGAGAACAGAAGGGAACATTTCACCTTCTGGGCATGTTGATTTTTAGGTTGTAGGGAGGTTCTGAGAATGTTTAACTCTTAAAACGTTTTCATGGGAGGTTTTATTAACGCTTTAAGGATGGAAGTTACAGGTTATTTGGAGGTTTTTCAATAACTTAACTTTCACTGAATGTTTTAATGCAACTTGTAATAACACGGCTAGCTTATTTTGGGTTAACCTTTCAAAACTCCAAGCACTGTTAGGACACATGGAAACACATTTCCTTAGGCGTTAATCCTACAAATACATTTCTTTTTTATTGTGACACAGCATCATGACCTATAATCTTCTGATCTTTATCCATGTAGTTAGTCCATTATCTGTCACCAGGATGGATGATTTTAGTCTATTTAAACAGACTCCATTTCAAAGGAAGCACTCATTAAATTCGATGTGGCCAATTAGTAGGTGTTGCCAATTATTGGGCGCGGCCAACACCCCTAAACACACTTAAAGGAACATTTTATATTATATTTTATTTCAGTAGTCCATAGTTGATATAGTCCCAAAATGTTTTGTATATCAGCAATCAAGTTTTAAAGATTCGGTAAGTATTCACACCCCTTCAGTTTTTCCACATTTCGTTATGTTACAGCCTTATTCTAAAATGGATTCAATTGTTTTTTTTCCTCATCAAGCTACACACAATACCCCATAATGTCAAGCAAAAACAGGTTTTTAGAATTGTTTGCAAAATTATACAAATACCATTTTTTACATAAGTATTCAGACCCTTTACTCAGTACTTTGTTGAAGCATCTTTGGCAGTGTTTACAGCCTCGAGTCTTCTTGGGTATGAAGCTACACGCTTGGCACACCTGTATTTGAGGAGTTACTCCCATTATTCTCTGCAGATCCTCTCAAGCTCTGTCAGGTTGGATGGGGAGCGTCACTGCAGAGCTACTATCAAGTCTCTCCAGAGATTCTGATCGGGTTCAAGTCCAGGCTCTGGCTGGGCCACTCAAGGACATTCAGAGACTTGTCCCAAAGCCACTCCACTTGGCTGTGTGCTTAGGGTCGTTGTCCTGTTGAAAAGTGAACCTTTGCCCCAGTCTGAGGTCTTGAGCACTCTGGAGCAGGTTTTCATCAAGGATCGCTCTGTACTTTGCTCCATTCATCTTTCTCATGATTCTGACTAGTCTCCCAGTCCCTGCCACTGAAAACATCCCCACAGCATGATGATGCTGCCACGACCATGTGGCAGCATAGAGATGGTATTGGCCAGGTGATGAGCGGTGCCTGGTTTCCTCTAGACATGATCCTTGGCATTCAGGCTAAAGAGTTCAATCTTGGTTTCCATTGTCTGAGAGTCCTTTAGGTGCCATTTGGCAAACTCCAAGCATGCTGTCATGTGCCTTTTACTTCCGTCTGGTCACTCTACCATAAAGGCCTGATTGGTAGAGTGCTGCAGAGATGGTTGTCCTTCCGGAAGGTTCTCCCATCTGCACAGAGGAACTCTGGAGCTCTGACAGAGTGAACATTGGGTTCTTGGTCACCTCCCTGACCAAGGCCCTTCTCTCCAGAATGCTCATTTTGGCCAGGCGACCAGCTCTAGGAAGAGTCTTGGTGGTTCCAAACAAATTCCATTTTAGAATGATGGAGGTCATTCTGTGTTCTGGGGGACCTTATTTATTTTTATTTTTTTATTTAACTGGGTAAGTCAGTTAAGAACAAATTATTATTTACAATGATGGCCTACACTGGCCAAACCCAGACGACGCTGGGACAATTGTGCGCCGCCCTATGGGACTCCCAATTACGGCCGGTTGTGATACAGTCTGGATTTGAACCAGGGTCTGGTGACGCCTCAAGCACTGAGCTGCAGTGCCTTAGACCTCTGCACCACTCGGCAGCCCAATGCTGCAGAAATGTTTTGGGACACTTCCTGAATTCTGTGGCTAGACACAGTCCTTTCTTTGAGCTCTAAGGACAATTTATTCGACCTCATGGCTTGTTTTTTGCTCTGATATGCACTGTCAACTGTAGGTTCTTTATATAGACAGGTGTGTGCCGTTCCAAATCATGGCCAATCAATTGAATTTACCACAGGAGGACTCCAAGTTGTAAAACATCTCACGGATGATCCAAGAAACCGGATGCACCTGAGCTCAATTTTGAGTTTCATAGCAAAGGGTCTGAATACTTATGTAAATAAGGTATTTCATTTAAAAAAATATACATTTTCAAAAATGTCTTAACTTAATATGGGGTATTGTGTGTAGATTTGTAAGGGGGAAAAATATTAGCAATTTTAGAATAAGGCTATAACGTAACATAATGCCAGCAGCATACCGCCCTGCATACCACTACTGGCTTGCTTCTGAAGCTAAGCAGGGTTGGTCCTGGTCAGTCCCTGGATGGGAGACCAGATGCTGCTGGAAGTGGTGTTGGAGGGCCAGTAGGGGGCACTCTTTCCTCTGGTCTAAAAAATATATATATATATCCCAGGGCAGTGATTGGGGACACTGCCCTGTGTAGGGTGCCGTCTTTCGGATGGGATGTTAAACGGGTGTCCTGACTCTCTGAGGTCATTAAAGATCCCATGGCACTTATCGTAAGAGTAGGGGTGTTAACCCTGGTGTCCTGGCTAAATTCCCAATCTGGCCCTCAAACCATCATGGTCACCTAATAATCCCCAGTTAACAATTGGCTCATTCATCCCCCTCCTCTCCCCTGTAACTATTCTCCAGGTTGTTGCTGCAAATGAGAATGTGTTCTCAGTCTACTTACCTGGTAAAACAATGGATAAATAAAAATAAATAAATAAACTGTGGAAAAAGCGCACTGTATAGCTGTCAAACTACAGAAATACAGTCGGTGTCACGCCCTGACCATAGTTTGCTTTGTATGTTTATATGTTTTGTTTGGTCAGGGTGTGATCTGAGTGGGCATTCTATGTTGTATGTCTAGTTTGTCTGTTTCTGTGTTTGGCCTGATATGGTTCTCAATCAGAGGCAGGTGTTAGTCATTGTCTCTGATTGGGAACCATATTTAGGTAGCCTGTTTTGTCATTGTGGGTTGTGGGTGATTGTCTATGTTATGTTGCTTGTTAGCACAGTGTTTCATTAGCGTCACGGTTGTCACGTTGTTGTTTTGTAGTGTTTAGTTTTTCCATTAAAATGACGAACACTTACCACGCCGCATCTTGGTCCGATCCTTACTCTTCTTCAGACGAAGAGGAGGAAATCTGCCGTGACAGTCGGTATAATGCTTTTTGCATCATGATGTTTTCACACACTGTTGCTGGTATTTTGGCCCATTCCTCCATGCAGATCTCCTCTAGAGCAGTGATGTTTTGGGGCTGTTGCTGGGCAACACGGACTTTCAACTCCCTCCAAAGATTTTCTATGGGGTTGAGATCTGGAGACTGGCTAGGCACTCCAGGACCTTGAAATGCTTCTTATGAAGCCACTCCTTCGTTGCCCGGGCGGTGTGTTTGGGATCATTGTCATGCTGAAAGACCCAGCCACATTTCATCTTCAATGCCTTTGCTGATGGAAGGAGGTTCTCACTCAAAATCTCACAATACATGGCCTCATTCATTCTTTCCTTTACACGGATCAGTCGTCCTGGTCCCTTTGCAGAAAAACAGCCCCAAAGCATGATGTTTCCACCCCCATGCTTCACAGTAGGTATGGTGTTCTTTGGATGCAACTCAGCATTCTTTGTCCTCCAAACACGACGAGTTGAGTTTTTAACCAAAAAGTTATATTTTGGTTTCATCTGACCATATGATATTCTCCCGATCTTCTTCTGGATCATCCAAATGCTCTCTAGCAAACTTCAGACGGGCCTGGACATGTACTGGCTTAAGCAGGGGGACACGTCTGGCACTGCAGGATTTGAGTCCCTGGCGGCGTAGTGTGTTACTGATGGTAGGCTTTGTTACTTTGGTCCCAGCTCTCTGCAGGTTATTCACTAGGTCCCCCCGTGTGGTTCTGGTATTTTTGCTCACCATTCTTGTGATCATTTTGACCCCACGGGGTGAGATCTTGCGTGGAGCCTCAGATTGAGGGAGATTATCAGTGGTCTTGAATGTCTTCCATTTCCTAATAATTGCTCCCACAGTTGATTTCTTCAAACCAAACTGCTTACCTATTGCAGATTCAGTCTTCCCAGCCTGGTGCAGGTCTACAATTTTGTTTCTGGTGTCCTTTGACAGCTCTTTGGTCTTGGCCATAGAAGAGTTTGGAGTGTGACTCTTTGAGGTTGTGGACAGGTGTCTTTTATACTGATAACAAGTTCAAACAGGTGCCATTAATACAGGTAACGAGTGAAGGACAGAGGAGCCTCTTAAAGAAGTTACAGGTCTGTGAGAGCCAGAAATCTTGCTTGTTTGTAGGTGACCAAATACAAATTTTCCACCATAATTTGCAAATTCATTAAAAATCCTACAATGTGATTTTCTGGAATTGTTTTATTTATTCTGTCTGTCATAGTTGGAGTGTACATATGAAGAAAATTACAGGCCTCTCAACTTTTTAAGTGGGAGAACTTGCACAATTGGTGGCTGACTAAATACTTTTTTGCCCCACAGAATATACACTGCTCAAAAAAATAAAGGGAACACTAAAATAACGCATCCTAGATCTGAATTAATTAAATAGTCTTATTAAATACTTTTTTCTTTACATAGTTGAATGTGCTGACAACAATCACACACAAATTATCAATGGGAATCAAATTTATCAACCCATGGAGGTCTGGATTTGGAGTCACACTCAAAAGTAAAGTGGAAAACCACACTACAGGCTGATCCAACTTTGATGTAATGTCCTTAAAACAAGTCAAAATGAGGCTCAGTAGTGTGTGTGGCCTCCACGTGCCTGTATGACCTCCCTACAATGCCTGGGCATGCTCCTGATGAGGTGACGGATGGTCTCCTGAGGGATCTCCTCCCAGACATGGACTAAAGCATCCGCCAACTCCTGGACAGTCTGTGGTGCAACGTGGCGTTGGTGGATGGAGCGAGACATGATGTCCCAGATGTGCTCAATTGGATTCAGGTCTGGGGAACGGGCGGGCCAGTCCATAGCATCAATGCCTTCCTCTTGCAGGAACTGCTGACACACTCCAGCCACATGAGGTCTTGCATTAGGAGGAACCCAGGGCCAACCGCACCAGCATATGGTTTCACAAGGGGTCTGAGGATCTCATCTCGGTACCTAAGGGCAGTCAGGCTACCTCTGGCGAGCACATGGAGGGCTGTGCGGCCCCCCAAAGAAATGCCACCCCACACCATGACTGACCCACCGCCAAACCGGTCATGCTGGAGGATGTTGCAGACAGCAGAACATTCTCCACGGCGTCTCCAGACTCTGTCATGTCTGTCACGTGCTCAGTGTGAACCTGCTTTCATCTGTGAAGAGCACAGGGCGCCAGTGGCGAATTTGCCAATCTTGGTGTTCTCTGGCAAATGCCAAAGGTCCCCCACCTGTGGACGTCGGGCCCTCATACCACCCTCATGGAGTCTGTTTCTGACCGTTTCAGCAGACACATGCACATTTGTGGCCTGCTGGAGGTAATTTTGCAGGGCTCTGGCAGTGCTCCTCCTACTCCCTCTTGCACAAGGGCGGAGGTAGCGGTCCTGCTGCTGGGTTGTTGCCCTCCTACGGCCTTCTCCACGTCTCCTGATGTACTGGCCTGTCTCCTGGTAGCGCCTCCATGCTCTGGACACTATGCTGACAGACACAGCAAACATTCTTGCCACAGCTCGCATTGATGTATCATCCTGGATGAGCTGTACTACCTGAGCCACTTGTGTGGGTTGTAGACTCCGTCTCATGCTACCACTAGAGTGAAAGCACCGCCAGCATTCAAAAGTGACCAAAACATCAGCCAGGAAGCATAGGAACTGAGAAGTGGTCTGTGGTCACCACCTGCAGAACCACTCCTTTATTGGGGGTGTCTTGCTAATTGCCTATAATTTCCACCTGTTGTCTATTCCATTTGCACAACAGCATGTGAAATTTATTGTCAATCAGTGTTGCTTCCTAAGTGGAAAGTTTGATTTCACAGAAGTGTGATTGACTTGGAGTTACATTGTGTTGTTAAAGTGTTCCCTTTATTTTATTGAGCAGTGTATATACATATATATATATATATATATATATAGAGAGAGAGAGAGAGAGAGACCACATAGCGCAATATGAGTGCATCAACCACCTTTATTGATATTTTCTTACATGTTCCACCACCTACACTCCACAGTCAGAAAGAATTTGTTCTGTACAAAGCATAGGGTGTTCTAGGTGACCGTAGTCTTCCCCAGAGACCTTCATTAAGTACAGTATATTCAATATTTCTCTCTACCCACCTTCATTCCAGCTGTTTTTTTGTTGGTTGAAAAGCGGTCACTTTGTTTTGTTAGTTCATGAACAGTGCATTATAGATATGTGTAATATTGCCAACAGCAATAACAGTGACAGAAACATGGAAAACTAAACACACATTATCACAGCTGTACGCTATGAATATTGAATTTTGTCTACAAAACACACTACTGCTTTAATAAACACAGCGTTAATTCAAAGGTACAAATAAATGTTGTTGCTTGAAAGGAGTGACATTAGATTTTTAGTTGAAGAAAAAGTTGAAAAGGTTGATGGGGTCATAATAGAAAAATCTTACTCTATCAATAATGTATTTTATTCAAATGTGTTTTGTTAACACTGAATATAACAATGTTTAACTAACGCTGAATATAACAATATCTAACTAACATTGAATATAACAATGTTTAACTAACGCTGAATATAACAATGTCTAACTAACGCTGAATATAACAATGTCTAACTAACGCTGAGTATAACAATGTCTAACTAACGCTGAGTATAACAATGTCTAACTAACGCTGAATATAACAATGTCTAACTAACGCTGAGTATAACAATGTCTAACTAACGCTGAGTATAACAATGTCTAACTAACGCTGAATATAACAATGTCTAACTAACGCTGAGTATAACAATGTCTAACTAACGCTGAGTATAACAATGTCTAACTAACGCTGAATATAACAATGTCTAACTAACGCTGAGTATAACAATGTCTAACTAACGCTGAATATAACAATGTCTAACTAACGCTGAGTATAACAATGTCTAACTAACGCTGAGTATAACAATGTCTAACTAACACTGAATATAACAATGTCTAACTAACGCTGAGTATAACAATGTCTAACTAACGCTGAGTATAACAATGTCTAACTAACGCTGAGTATAACAATGTCTAACTAACGCTGAATATAACAATGTCTAACTAACGCTGAATATAACAATGTCTAACTAACGCTGAATATAACAATGTCTAACTTTGGTTCAAATCTTGCATTTCTGGCCATGATTTCAGTTTATTTCAACATTGGACGCTACTCCTTCATACTCCTTCTAAAGCTCTCGATATTATGAACTTTGAATTAAGGGGGTGGTCATATTGTATGGCCCTCACCCTCCCCTCTCCCCAGCCGGACATCAGACAGACACCACTACAGCGTAGTTTCTGTGCCTACCTTCATTTTGGATGGAGGGAGCAAAACGGAGGGGGAGAAACATCAAAATAGTCACCCAATACACTCCCGGGATGGTGACACCAATGCACCGACAGAGAAAGAGAGGGTGGAGGCTACCTTCCTTGATGTCATACTATCCCTTTGGGTACATCTCAAATACCATCCTATTCCCCATATCGTAACAGGTTTAGGCTTAGCATTCTTCTACCAGACCCAATGTATTCCTCCATCCCTCTCTATCAAGTGTGGCTTTACAGTACCGGAGCAATACTAGTTGGTAAGATGGTATGAGCCCTTTGCCCCGGTGTTGGTCTCACAGATGTTAATATGAGGCCTATAAGCAAGATAACTTTCACAGAGCCATGGCCCTGCTTACAGCTGCTCTCAGCTTCAGGTTTCAACACCCGGGGATCAGGCTGACATCACTGGCAGAGGCTGCTGTCAGTCTGTGGGGGGCAAGCGTCACTGTCAGGTCTCCCTGATGTGATTGTTGGAGTCGCCCATCAGTCCCTGTCACTGTCAGGAGGCGGGCAGCGCCTCATCACAGTGTCAGAGCCCGATTGGCTCGTTGCGCACCCCATTGCCAAACAGCCCCCGTCAGTGTCAGCATCAGCTGACCTTGGAGGAGGGACTTATGTCAGACCCCTCCTTCAAATGTCAGCTGAGCTCTGCCTTTCACCTGGCCCTCCCCTTCACTCAGGGCCTCTGCATAATATGCCCTTCCTGCACCTCCTTGGGCTGCTGACCCATATGCTCCTGACCAACGTGCACTTGGCCATGGGCCTGGCCATGGTGGAGCCCCTCAGCGCCATTTTGGTGCTGCTGCTGCTCCACCCCATGGCCACGACCGTGTTCGCGCCCCACCTCACTCTCGCCATGGTGACCGTGACCGTGACCATGGCTTTTGCCATGGTGACCGTGCCCATTGCCATGGTGATGATGGCCGCGTCCACCGTGAGGTGTATCCCCTCCAGTGACTGGCTTCTCTTCTCCCTCAGGCTTTACCTCTAACATCCTGTTGCACTCTGCTGGGATCTCTGTGTTCTGTGTGTGAGAGAGGAGGATGGGTGTTGGATGGTTTGTCATAGAACTAATTCCCACATACAAACACATACATACCGAGTGTGTGTGAGTGTGTACCTCATACGTGCAGTCCCCACAGATGCGTTGGCAGTAGGTCTCCTTAATGGCGTTCTCTACGTAGGGAGTACCCAGGATGGAAAAGGGGAGGAAGATATGGTGGGTCAGACGACCACACCTGAGAGAGAGAGAGAGAGAGAGAGAGAGAGAGAGAGAGAGAGAGAGAGAGAGAGAGAGAGAGAGAGAGAGAGAGAGAGAGAGAGAGAGAGAGAGAGAGAGAGAGAGAGAGAGAGAGAGAGAGAGAGAGAGAGAGAGAGAGAGAGAGAGAGAGAGAGAGAGAGAGAGAGAGAGAGAGAGAGAGAGAGAGAGAGAGAGAGAGAGAGAGAGAGAGAGAGAGAGAGAGAGAGAGAGAGAGAGAGAGAGAGAGAGAGAGAGAGAGAGAGAGAGAGAGAGAGAGAGAGAGAGAGAGAGAGAGAGAGAGAGAGAGAGAGAGAACATTTACATGATCAATTACACATCTTAGAATCAGCTATTAAAGACTAGCAGAACACACTGGATTCTTCAATTACATTAAATGAACTACAGGACAAAATACGAAACCTCCCATCCAAAAAGGTCTGTGGTGTTTATGGTATCCTAAATAAAATGATAAAATATGCAGACCACAAATTCTTAGTGGCTATACTTAAACTCTTTAACATGATCCTCAGCTCTGGCATCTTCCCCAATATTTGGAACCAACTAATGATCTCCCCAATCCACAAAAGGAGAGACAAAATTGACCCCAATAAATTGACCCCAATAACTACCGTGGCATATGCGTCAACAGCAACCTTGGCAAAATCCTCTGGATTATCATTAACAGACCTGCTCCCTGACAGTGAATCTCAGTAGGACAAAAATATCGGTGTTCCAAAAAAGGTCCAGATGCTAGAACCACAAATACAAATTCCATCTAGAGACCGATGCCCTAGAGCACAGAACAAACTATACATTCCTTGGCCTTAACATCAGCACCACAGGTAACTTCCACAAAGCTGTGAATGATTTGAGAGACAAGGCAAGAAGGGCATTCTATGACATCAAAAGGATCATAAAACTCCCGTTAGGATCTGGCTAAAAATACTTGAATCAGTTATAGAACCCATTGTCCTTTATGGTTGTGAGGTCTGGTGTCCGCTCACCAACCAAGAATTCACAAAATTGGACAAATACCAAATTGAGACTTCATGCATAATTCTACAAAAACCTCCTCCGTGTACAATGTAAAACACCAATAACACATGGAGAGCAGAATTAAGAGGATACCTGCTAATTAGCTGTTAATTCTACAACCACCTTAACGGAAGCGATTCCCAAACCTTCCATAATAAAGCCATCACCTACAGAGAGATTAACCTAGAGAAGAGTCCCCTAAGCAAGCTGGTCCTGGGGCTCTGTTCACAAACACAAACAGACCCCACAGAGCCCCAGGACAGCAACACAATTACACCCAACCAAATCATTTGAAAACTAAAAGATCATTATTTGACACATTGGAAAGAATTGACTAAAAAACTGAGCAAACTGGAATGCTATTTGGCCCTAATCAGAGAGTACACAGTTGGATAATAACTGAGTGGCTGACCCAAAATTAAGGAAAGGTTTGACTATGTACAGACTCAGTGAGCATTGCCTTGCTATTGAGAGATGCCACCATAGGAAGACCTGGCTCTCGAGAGAAGACAGGCACTGCCCACAAAATGAGATGGAAACTGAGCTGCACTTCCTAACCTCCTGCCAAATGTATGGCCATATTAGAGACACATATTTCCCTCAGATTACACAGACCCACAAAGAATTAGAAAATAAACTAAGTGAAATACCATAGTGTGCTATCACATCAGCAAGTTGTGTGACCTGTTGCTACAAGAAAAGGGCAAACTACTGTTAATACAACCCATATTTATGTTTACGTCAACTATTTTCAGTGTTACAACACTGTATATGGCCATAATATAACATCTGAAATGCCTCTATATTTTTGAATCTTTTGTGAGTGTAATGTTTACTGTTCATTTCTGATGGTTTATTTCACTTTTGTAAAACCCCTTGACCTTTCCACAGTTTGTTGTGTTTCAGCCTGAATTTAAAATAGATTAAATGTAAATGTTATGTCACTGGCCTACACACAATACCCTATAATGTCAAAGTGGAATTATGTTTTTAGAAATTGTTAAAGTATTCAGCCCATTTGTTATGGCCTGCCTAAATAAGTTCAGGAGTATAAACGTGGTTAACAAGTCACATAAGAAGTTGCATTGACTGGCTCTGTGTGCAATAATAGTGTTTAACGTGATTTTTTAATGACTACCTCATCTCTGTACCGCACACATACAATTGTAAGGTCCCTCAGTCGAGCAGTGAATTTCAAACAAAGATTCAACCACAAAGAGCAGCGAGATTTTCCAATGCCTCACAAAGAAGGGCGCCTGTTGGTAAATGCAAAACAAAATAAGACATTGAATATCCCTTTGAGCATGGTGAAGTTATTAATTACACTTTTGATGATGTATAAATACACCCAGTCACTACAAAAACTCAGTTGCCGGAGAGGAAGGAAACCGCTCAGGAATTTCACCATGAAGCCAATGGTGACTTTAAAATAGTTACAGAGTTTAATGGCTGTGATAGGAGAAACCTAAGGAGGGATCAACAACATTGTAGTTACTCCACAATACTATACTTTCAAGCACAGTGGTGGCTGCATCATGTTTGGGTATTATTGTAATTGTTAAGAACTGGGCAGTTTTTCAGGATAAAAAATAAATGGAATGGAGCTAAGCACAGGCAAAATCCTAGAGGAAAACCTGGTTTAGTCTGCATTCCAAAGAACACTAGGGGATACATTTACATTTCCCAGAAAGACACAGCTGTAATCGCTGCCAAAGGTGCTTCTACAAAGTATTGACTCAAGGTTGAGAATTTTATATTTCATTTTTAATACATTTGCAAACATTTCTAAAAACATGTTTTCACTTTGTCATTATGGGGTATTGTGTGTAGATGGGTGAGAGAAAACAATTAATTTAATACATTTAGAATGTCGAATAGCACAACAACATGTGGAATAAATCAAGGGGTATGAATATTTTCTGAAGGCACTGTATTTCACTTGCTTTGGCAATGTAAACATACAGTTTCCCATGCATATAAAGCCCTTTGAATTTAATTGAGAGAGAGAGAGAGAGAGAGAGAGAGAGAGAGAGAGAGAGAGAGAGAGAGAGAGAGAGATACTTTAATGATTACACAGCAGCATGCTGTAGGAAAAAGTGGTATGTATATGAGATATATGATACTGTATAAGACAAGATACTGTGTGTGAAAGAGAGAGAGGAACAGACAGAATGCTGAGCAGTGTTTTGTATTTCTGAGCAGACCGAGCGCAGGCAGGCAGGAAGACAGACAGAGAAAGAGACAGACAGAAAGACAAACAGACAAGAGACAGACAAACAGACAGACAGAGAGACAGACAGACAGCGAGACCACAGTAAGGAGCTGACCTGTCATAGATGAGGAAGTCATCCTTCTTTCCAGCCAGGGCCTGCCACACGTCATCCTGTTTGGGTACCTGTTTGTACAATATGATGTTCTCAGACAGTTTCTGGCTCAGCAAGGTGTGAAGGTGCTGGGCCTGCTCCCCCTGGTGGTTCACCACCATATAGGTCACATTGTCCAGACCCTGGCCCTCCAGCTTCAGGCGCAGCTCATCCAATCTGCTCAAAGGAACACAAGGAAGTGAAAAGTGAGGATATGGAGAGATGGCCAAAAATAAATCATGTTATAACAAAATAAAGAACGGGCATTCTATAAAGAGATGTGCTGCTGACAACCGGAAAAGTGTCAATTGTAAAGATTCTTTAAAAAAAACACACTCCATTAGGGGTAGGAAAGTGGCTAAGGGAATGGAACAGAGCCCTATCTGGTCCACTTACAAGGATGCCTGCACCAAGCAGAACGATCAGCTGGCCTGGAGGAGGGCCACCACCGTGACCTGGCCCATAACCCCCTTCATTGGCTCCACCTCCCCAATGCTCCAACCAGGTGGTGGCTTACAGCGGGTCCCCTCCCCCTCACTCTCTGCTCCGCCCCCAGGGAGCAGGCAGAGAGCCAGGAGCAGGCTGAGCCCCGCCTTCATCACGGTGCCTTGCAGCAGGCTCGATCTGCTGAGTGTGTGTGAGTAGAAGAGAGAGACTGAGAGAGAGAGAAAGAAGCAGGACTCAGGTTAGAGTCAGCTCAGGTAACGAAGATTTGAACAGTGTCCCTTTCCTGTGTCAACACTAGAGAGAAAGCTCAAGCTGACAATCTCAGAGAATGAGGGGGATGTTCCCTATGTACAAATGTTTGGTCCAAATCTTCCTATATTACTTCTCTTTCTCTGAAAGGAACTGATTTATTAGGTCTTTTCAATGGCAGGTAAAGGAGCAATCTGCAGTTGCTGCATCCATTTTTGGACTCATAAATTAATTATATGTACCCATTGATTCTTGAAGAATATATATATATATATATATATATATATACAGTATATATATATATATATATATTGTTGTTGTTGTAATTTAGCAGATGCTCTTACCCAGAGCGACTTACATTAGTGAGTGCACAATATTTTGGTACTGGTCCATACGAATGCCTTGTGAGCTTAGTTCAACTGTCGTAGCCCATCAGAACCCAAAATATAAGCTTGTTTTACACCAATGTTTGTAAATAAAGTAAATGTTAACAAACACTGTATAGCCACAAACATGGTTAAAACTATTTTCATATTATGGATGGTCAGTTCTTGCATCCATAGCTCTGTCTATGAATTTGAGAGTGGTTACATTTCTCCAGTCCCATCCCTCAGCTTATTACAGAAAAAGTGGCGATGAGACGCTCTGTTATTGTTTCAACAGCGGATTGCCCCTTTAACGGAGACAAAGAACGGAAGACTTTGAAAAAATATATATTTATCTGCTGATATGAAATAAATTAGTGATTCGAATATAAGGTCATTCTTTCTGATGTTTTACACTCTAACCTGTAATTATAGGGATATCATGTTGTTGTTGTTTTATTTTATTTTTTATTCTATTGCACAACCAAAGGCAAACTGATGAACAACAGAAAAAGAAAGATTCGGAGACGGGTGGGTAAATGCAGAAAGTTCTCTCTCTTTCTCTGCATATTAATGCTATAGAAACACTTAATTGTGAACCAACTGGAAATGATTAAATATACGCCTCACGGAGCATCAAAAAACAGCGTTTCTTTTAGATAGCAAAACACTATCTCAATTTGTTCATATCGTGCATCACAGGTTATATACAGAAAGAAAACATATAGAGATGTAGGCTGTTCTCTGTATTATCAGAATGCACAACAAGTTACAAAATAATTCTGCAGTCACTTACCCTCTGTTAAAATGTCCCTCCTTAGTCAGTTCAGCTCTGTCTAGCAGTAGCTTTTGGAACAACAACAACTCCCTCTGCTCCCCCCTTTTATACTCACACTGTTATTTTCCTGTATACCCGAAAGGAAGACAAAGTTCATGATGGGGTTCTGTGCATATGCACTTCTGCACATCTGTGTGTGATAGAGAGAGAGAGAGAGAGAGAGAGAGAGAGTGATATATATAGAGAGAGAGAGAGAGAGAGAGAGAGAGAGAGAGAGAGAGTGATATATATAGAGAGAGAGAGAGAGAGAGAGAGAGAGAGAGAGAGAGAGAGAGAAGGGGAGTACACAGATCTTGAGAGTAACATGGAAAGTAACAGTGAACTTTTAACCATCACTATTGCTTGGTAATTGTTTGTCATGTCTGTGCGCACTAGGCTTGCAAATCAAAATGTCCCTATATCTATATCTGCATGCAGATCATATGACTACCTCTGTCTCATTCCTTTGTTTTTAAAAAGTGAAGCCTGCCACAGAATGGTTAAAGAACAGAACATTTTGACAGCCTGTTTTTCTCTGAATGGGAGAAGTGAAAAAGGAGTAGTGAAGAAATGGGGTGAGGGGAGGGAGAGGAAGTGGGGGTTGGCCAGTGTCCAGCATGTTATGCAAGTCAGCACAAATACAGTATATCACCTGATTGCCTAACTGAACAATTGGACACAAAACAGATAAATCTAACAAAAAGGAGAGAGAGCTTGCATGTATGGACTTGCAACCCATGAAGGCTATACTGTGTTGTAAAGTTGAACAGAAAAATGCACCAAAAAATCCCAAAGTTGTTCCATGTACTGTCTTGCAGCATGGTATGAAAATCCCAAAGTTGTTCCATGTACTGTCTTGCAGCATGGTATGAAAATTCCAATCTTCTACAAAGAGGTTTTAACTGCCAATGGCTTATCTCTGGGGTTTCATTTCAAGGGCACAGAGAAATAAAAGTCAATGTTCCAAAGACATCATAAAAAAATACAAGGATGCAATGAACTCTTGGGAAACACAGAGCTTAAGTCCTTAAGCAGCAAATTGGTTCACATTCAGTATGGATCTAGGCCAGCTTATGAAACAGTGATCACTAAGGGGGCAGAAGTCAGCTAGCTAGAAGATAGGACCACAGCAAGTCAATTACATAAGACTTGGTTGAACTCTTCTACCTATTATAGCAGTAGGTACCATGGGACAAGGTTTATCCACAGCTAAGATTACAGTACAGGTATAACTGGGTATAAGTTGAAAGACAATCAAGATAGTTTTTTTTATACAATCATTGGCCCATTTAGATGACACAATGATGGTATTTATTTTAATTGGTCCACACACAGATCTGTAGAACAGCCCACTGGGAAAACAATTGTTGAATCAATATTTTTCCACGTCATTTCGACCACAAAAATCAATGTGATGAAGACAAATTGGATTTGCAAAACCTCATCAACGTAAGAGCATTTTGTCTTTTAACCTTAATCCAACAAAATGCTCAGTCAGTAATTTTCACTAATAGTTTACACTTGTTCTCTTATGAAGCATGTGACAATTAAACATTTAATTTGAATGGTATTTGTCAAGATTTCATTTAAATCTGAGGGGTACATTGTGAAATCTGTTGTAAAATGTATTTTAATGTTTAAAAGTGTTATATAATATTATTTTTTGCTGGATCCCAGGAAGAGTATCTGCTGCATTGGCAGCAACTAATGGAGATCCACAACAAATACAAATAGGAAATAGGCCTACTACAAAGTAGGATCAATGGGTTAGTCAGCAAACTTTGATAAACAAACAGAAATAACTACAGGTTTTCTGGTTCATTAGGAAAGTTTAACTAAGATATGTGTTTTTGGTTGTTGGGTCAATCAGTCCATCCATGCCTATTCAAGCTTATCTTTTCAAAACAAATGCAAGTTATTTCAAAATATAAGTCATTGATCTTGTTTTGTAGTATACCCCTCTGATGCACCTTGATATTGTTATGCTGCACATGGCTAAAAACTCATGGTTTGTGGATAATTGCATTCTCAACCTCTTCAAGTTGCATTTCGCTACACCCGCAACAACATCTGCTAAATATGTGCATGTGACCAATAAAATAGTTTGGATGTCTTCACTATTATTCTACATTGTAGAAAATAGTAAAAATAAACAAAAACCCTTGAATGAGTAGGAAGTGAAGACATCAAAACTATGAAATAACACATATGGAATCATGAGATTCTTCAAAGTAGCCACCCTTTGCCTTGATGACAGCTTTGCACACTCTTGGCATTCTCTCAACCATCTTCATGAGGTAGTCACCTGGAATGCATTTCAATTTACAGGTATGCCTTGTTAAATCGCAGCAAAAGGTCGCACTTCATGATTGTGTCCCACTTGTTGTTGATTCTTCACAAAAAAATACAGTTTTATATCTTTATGTTTGAAACCTGAAATGTGGCAAAAGGTCGCAAAGTTCAAGGGGGCCGAATACTTTCGAAAGGCACTGTATGTGGAATCTCCTTCAAGACCATTGGAAAAGCATTCCAGGTGAAGCTGGTTGAGAGAATGCCAAGAGTGTGCAAAACTGTCATCAAGGCAAAGGATGGATACTTTGAAGAAATTAAAATATAAAATATATTTAGATTTGTTTAAAACATTTTTGGTTACTACATGATTCCATATGTGTTATTTCATAGTTTTGATGTCTTTACTATTATTCTACATGTAGAAAATAGTAAAAATAAAGAAAAATTGTGGAATGAGTAGGTGTGTCAACTTTTGACTGGTATATAACAATTAATTACTATTTTGATATTGATCACTGCACTTTTGGGTTTGAGCTTGCAAGTTAAGCACTTCAATGTAATTGTGCTTGTGACAAAAAACTTGAACTTGAACTGAACTCAATGATACTATCTTAAGCGTAAACGATTAACTTGGAAAATTGTCTTGTCTGCAAATTCAAAAGGTGTATGTTGACAACGGCAGATTACAAATGCTGTGTAGGCTAATTTGAAAACCTTTGAGACAAGTTGTTCCATTGCAGACAAGTAATATATTATATGTGAAATAGGCAGAAAGGCAGACCACACAAAATTGATAATAGTTCTATTTTATTCTCTTCTAGATTTGTTAACCCGGAAGTACCTTCTTGCTAAATTTGGTCAGCTTCCTTATCAGAATTTGCCCATGAGAGATTAGTTGATTCTAGTCCTTTCTAAAGATCTCACCAGCTTGTAGTCCTAAAAACTGGAAATGATTTACCTCTGCTTTGTTCAGCCATTCCTACCGGTAAAATTAATGGGGAAAGAAAACGGTTTGGGGATAAACACCGAAAATAAGGTCTGAGGTTAACACATGCGTAGGAGATCTTATACGTTTTGTTCTCTGAGATAACATCAGTCAGTTAACATGACCTTAATGAATGATGAAGCCTTTATGTGCATTATGTGCTTTTTGTGTTTACATTTATCCTTCAAAATTCACAAAATGTAACGTTAGCTGATGAAGATTATCTCATAGAACAAAATGTTTACGATCTCCCTAGCCTGCGTTTACCAAATCAAATCAATGTTACCAGAAAGAGTTGACCAAATAAACTAAAGTAAAAAATCATAAAAAGTAACACAATGAAATAACAATAATGAGGCCACATACAGGCGGTACCGGTACCGAGTCAATGTGCGGGGTTACAGATTAGTCGAGGTCATTTGTTCATGTAGATACTGTATGGGTAATGTGACTATGCACCGATAATAAACAGCGAGAAGCAGCAGTGTAAAAACAAATGGGGGGGGTGTCAATGTAAATAGTCTGATTGGCCATTTAATTCATTGTTCAGCAGTCTTGTGGCTTGGGGGTAGAAGCTGTTAAGTAGCCTTTTATTTTCCTTGACTTGGCGCTCCGGTTCTGCTTGCCTTGCGGTAGCAGAGAGAATAGTCTATGACTTGGGTGGCTGAAGTATTTGACAATTTTTTGGTCTTTCCTCTGACACTGCCTAGTATAGAGGTCCTGGATGGCAGAGAGCTTGGTCCCAGTGATGTACTGAGCCTTACGCATTACCCTCTATAGTGCCTTATGGTCAGATGCCAAGCAGTTGCCATACCAGGCAGTGATGCAACCGGTCAGGATATTCTCGATGGTGACACTGTAGAACTTTTTTTCCCCCACTGAGGGGGAAAGGTGTTTTTGTGCCCTCTTCACGACTGTCTTGGTGTGTTTGGACGATGGTAGTTTGTTGGTGATGTACACACCAAGGAACTTGAAACTCTCCACCCGCTCCACTACAGCCCCGTTGATGCTAATGGGGGCCTGTTCGGCCAGCCTTTTCCTGTAGTCCACTTTCAGCTCCTTTGTCTTGCTCACAATGAGGCAGAGGTTGTTGTCCTGGCATCACACTGCCAGGTCTCTGACCTCCTCCCTATAGGTTGTCTCATCGTTGTCGGTATTCAGGCCTACCACTGTTGTATCGTCAGCAAACTTAATGATGGTGTTGGAGTCGTGTTTGGCTACGCAGTCGTGGGTGAACAGGGAACACAGGAGGGGACTAAGCATGTACCCCTAAGGGGCCCCAGTGTTGAGAATCAGCATGGCAGATGTGTTGTTGCCTACCATTACCACCTGGGGGTGGCCCGTCAGGAAGTCCAGGATGCAGTTGCAGAGGGTGGTGTTTAGTCCCAGGGTCCTTAGCTTAGTGATGAGCTTTGTGGGCACTATGGTGTTGACGGCTGAGCTCTAGTCAATGAATAGTATTCTCATATAGGTGTTCCTTTTGTCCAGGTGGGAAAGGGCAATATGGAGTGCGATTGCATCATCTGTGGATCTGTTGGGGCGGTATGCGAATTGGAGTGGGTCTAGGTCATCCAGGATGATGCTGTTGATGTGAGCCATGGCCAGCCTTTCAAAGCACGTCATGGCTATCAACGTGAATGCTATGGGGCAGTAATCACTTAGGCAGGTTACCGTCGCTTTCTTGGACACAGGGACAATGGTGGTCTGCTTGAAACATGTAGGTATTACAGACTCGGTCAGGGAGAGGATGAAAATGTCAGTGAAGACACTTCCTGCTGTACTTCCTGCTTTAGTTTTTACTTGTAAGCAGGAATCAGGAGGATAGAATTATGGTCAGATTTTCCAAATGGAGGGTGAGGAAGAGCTTTGTATGCATCTCTGTGTGTGGAGTAAAAGTGCTGTAGAGTTTTTTTTCCTCTGTGGTTGCACATGTGACATGCTGGTAGAAATAAGGTAAAACAGATCCGCCCTTTTTTTTTCATTTTTCGCCTGAAATGACATACCCAAATCTAACTGCCTGTAGCTCAGGCCCTGAAGCAAGGATATGCATTTTCTTGATACCATTTGAAAGGAAACACTTTGAAGTTTGTGGAAATGTGAACGGAATGTAGGAGACTATAACACATTAGATCTGGTAAAAGATAATACATAGGAAAAAAAAAACATTTGTTTTTGTACCCTCATCTTTGAAATGCAATAGAAAGGCCACAATGTATTATTCCAGCCCAGGTGCAATTCAGATGTTGGCCACTAGATTGCAGCAGTGTATGTGCAAAGTTTTAGCCTGATCCAATGAACCATTGCATTTCTGTTCAAAATGTTGTATCAAGACTGCCCAAATTTGCCTAATTTGTTTATTAATAACTTTTCATGTTCAAAACTGTGCACTCTCCTCAAACAATAGCATGGTATTCTTTCATTGTAATAGCTACTGTAAACTGGACAGTGCAGTTAGATTATTAACAAGAATTTAATCTTTCTGCCAATATAGGATATGTCTATGTCCTGGGAAATTTTCTTGATACTTATAACCTCTTGCTAATCGCATTAGCCTACGTTAGCTCAACCGTCCCATGGATGAGACACTGATCCCGAAAAATAGATGGCTACGAATAATATACAGTGCCTTGCGAAAGTATTCGGCCCCCTTGAACTTTGCGACCTTTTGCCACATTCCAGGCTTCAAACATAAAGATATAAAACTGTATTTTTTTGTGAAGAATCAACAACAAGTGGGACACAATCATGAAGTGGAACAACATTTATTGGATATTTCAAACTTTTTTAACAAATCAAAAACTGAAAAATTGGGCGTGCAAAATTATTCAGCCCCTTTACTTTCAGTGCAGCAAACTCTCTCCAGAAGTTCAGTGAGGATCTCTGAATGATCCAATGTTGACCTAAATGACTAATGATGATAAATACAATCCACCTGTGTGTAATCAAGTCTCCGTATAAATGCACCTGCACTGTGATAGTCTCAGAGGTCCGTTAAAAGCGCAGAGAGCATCATGAAGAACAAGGAAAACACCAGGCAGGTCCGAGATACTGTTGTGAAGAAGTTTAAAGCCGGATTTGGATACAAAAAGATTTCCCAAGCTTTAAACATCCCAAGGAGCACTGTGCAAGCGATAATATTGAAATGGAAGGAGTATCAGACCACTGCAAATCTACCAAGACCTGGCCGTCCCTCTAAACTTTCAGCTCATACAAGGAGAAGACTGATCAGAGATGCAGCCAAGAGGCCCATGATCACTCTGGATGAACTGCAGAGATCTACAGCTGAGGTGGGAGACTCTGTCCATAGGACAACAATCAGTCGTATATTGCACAAATCTGGCCTTTATGGAAGAGTGGCAAGAAGAAAGCCATTTCTGAAAGATATCCATAAAAAGTGTCGTTTAAAGTTTGCCACAAGCCACCTGGGAGACACACCAAACATGTGGAAGAAGGTGCTCTGGTCAGATGAAACCAAAATTGAACTTTTTGGCAACAATGCAAAACGTTATGTTTGGCGTAAAAGCAACACAGCTGAACACACCATCCCCACTGTCAAACATGGTGGTGGCAGCATCATGGTTTGGGCCTGCTTTTCTTCAGCAGGGACAGGGAAGATGGTTAAAATTGATGGGAAGATGGATGGAAACCAAATACAGGACCATTCTGGAAGAACACCTGATGGAGTCTGCAAAAGACCTGAGACTGGGACAGAGATTTGTCTTCCAACAAGACAATGATCCAAAACATAAAGCAAAATCTACAATGGAATGGTTCAAAAATAAACATATCCAGGTGTTAGAATGGCCAAGTCAAAGTCCAGACCTGAATCCAATCGAGAATCTGTGGAAAGAACTGAAAACTGCTGTTCACAAATGCTCTCCATCCAACCTCACTGAGCTCGAGCTGTTTTGCAAGGAGGAATGGGAAAAAATGTCAGTCTCTCGATGTGCAAAACTGATAGAGACATACCCCAAGCGACTTACAGCTGTAATCGCAGCAAAAGGTGGCGCTACAAAGTATTAACTTAAGGGGGCTGAATAATTTTGCACGCCCAATTTTTCAGTTTTTGATTTGTTAAAAAAGTTTGAAATATCCAATAAATGTCATTCCACTTCATGATTGTGTCCCACTTGTTGTTGATTCTTCACAAAAAAATACAGTTTTATATCTTTATGTTTGAAGCCTGAAATGTGGCAAAAGGTCGCAAAGTTCAAGGGGGCCGAATACTTTTGCAAGGCACTGTATATGAGAACTCTCTTGGTAGATAGTGTGGTCTACAGCCTATCAAAAGGTACTCTGCCTTATGATACAACCAAGACTATTAGACATTTCCAACAAACCTTGTCTTACCAAACATAGCTTCTCTATCCTGCCGATGCATAGAAAATCCTGCCAGCTCTATATTATACGTGTCGTCATTCAGCCACGACTCTATGAAACATAGGATATTACAGTGTTTAATGTCCCGTTGGTAGGATAGTCTTGATCGTGTATCATCCATTTTGTTTTCCAATGATTGCACGTTGGCCAATAGAACGGATGGCAGTGGAAGTTTACTCACTCGCCTACAAATGACTTGGATTTGGGCCCGTTCTCGAGAAAGCAGTATATCCTTCGCGTCAGACTCATTAAAGAAAAAATATTTGTCCAGTTCGAGGTGAGTAGTCGCTTTTCTGACGTCCAGAAGTTATTTTCGGTCATAAGAGACGGTAGCAGCAACATTATGTACCATGGTTTTCACGGAGTTCAAGGGGTATAACGATCTCCCTAGGGTGAGATTAATAAATTGGATGAATCACTCTCTGTCCACAAGGAGGCACCCCTCCCCATAGGTGGAGCATTACTGGGATTGATTGCTTATTCTTGCCTGTAGCTCACTAGTCCCTATGAGCTGTCTAGCGATGCAGGTTATGGGCTCTGTGGCAATTGTTTGTTGGTAGCAGAGTCGAGGGAACAAGAAGGGTTGAACACGACCATGCTATTATCCCACAGAGTCCTTGTGGTTCACATGAACCCCGAAATGAGCTGTCTTTCTACAGCTCAAAGCTTTTCATTCCTAGGAATTAAATTCTGTCCCATTCTCAGTTAGGTCACAAGGCACTTTGTCGCCAGCACATATGACTGGTCAGTAGGATAACCTCCATGATAAAGTATTTTCCCTGGGTTTATTTTTTATGTGTTCGGTCCACTGCTGGGTTCCAGATGGTTACCGGAACACATCTTACCGCCTAAACCGAGTGAGGCTTGTTGTGACAACAGTATCCCCAGGTGGCACAATCAGGGGATGTCACTGAATTCCGGAGCCCTTGTACCCAGAGTGGGCAGGGAACTCAGAGTGGGATGGGCACAGTTTTTTTCAATTGCAAGTTCCACCGTGTTCACGGGTGTCCAAAGTGTTGTGCATTTAAGTTCAATGAAAAGTGTCCCTTCTCCACGTTCAGACACACCGTTGTCAAGAATGGTAGAAATGGAAAAATAACCAATCTCTCCCAGTCCACAAGGTGCATCCAGCCCCTTCAGATGGCACTTCATGGGAGGCTCGCTGTCTACTCCGATTAATGGTGCGCATGTGCAGTGTCGCCCTGGATCATGCTAACAGTGAAGTCAGGTTACAGGCCACAATTTGTTGTGAGTCCCCCTCAGCGCCTGTTTTGAGGAAGGAAATATCCTCCGGTCTCCAGAAGCAAGCAATCCGAGTGGTTCCTTTGTAGAAGATCCAGGTTGACGGGTACAGCCAGTATTTCCTGGTTTCAAAAAGGAACAGGGCTTTGCGTCCCATTTTAGACCTACATGCCCTCAACAAGCATCTCATGGAGTGTATGGTTGTTGAAAATGTTGGGAGGGGTTGTTATTTGGGGATGAGGAGGGTCTATTAGAAGTTAGTAGGGCTCTTTTTTATTTTCTCAAAAGTACTGAGTTAGGTAGGAGGATATAGAAATGTTGTTAACTGTGATTGACCACACAGTAGGTGTGGTCAATGGCGGCATGCACCTTTAACGTTGGTTTGCAGACCGCCATTATATCATAAACGAAGAAGAAGAAGAACAACAACAACAAGCCCCTCAGAGTCTACTAATTCAGAATGACAGCCTATTGGCTGGTGGCAGCAGAGTTGAGGGAGCAAACAGTGTTACACACATCCATGGTACTGTCCCATGTTTGGTCTCTAGGCTTCATAAGAAACCAGAAAAAGAGCAGTGTGACTCCATCTCAGCACATTCCGTTTCTGGGTCTTGAGCTAGACTCACACGCATATCATCGTGCTTTTTAATACCCGCGGAGGATGTCCGGTTTCCGGCTCAGCTTAGCCCATATTTTGGCTGGGTCACACAGTGTGTTTTCGCCAGTGCCTACACCTACTGTGGTTGATGGCTTCTGTGATGGAAGTCATTCCCCTGTGCTAAGTCCCTCACCTGGACGCATCTTGCAGCTAAGCCAGTCGCTTCGGGTGTCCCCGTCATGCCAACCAGCCCTGGCCCAGTGGTGGGACCCTCTGCTATTGTCAGTTGCATCCCGCAAGCGACAGAAGCATCCCCCTGGATCGACAATATGTCAGTGGCGTGCATCAACAGACGGGGAGAGGCTGGTTGTGTTCAAGAGGATCAAAACCATAATGTATTATGAGTAAATTGTGACTGACGACAAATAATAATGAGTAATTATTTATGATGCAATGTTCTTTGTCGTTCAGTCAGTCGGCTTTTGCCTGCACTGTCGGCTGCAATGACAAACAAGCCCTCTGTCTCTCTCCCTCTTAACCTTGCCTCGCTCCCTATTGCTGAGCAGCAGTGTGCACATGGTATTGCTATGGCGACGCATGTCCCTGGTTACCTCAACTCTTTTATCCGGGTGGGACCCTGTTTCTCAGGAGTGAAGGCTACACCCCTGGGTGGTCTACCAGATATGGGAAATGCTCGGCAGGGCAGACATAAGCATTTGATGCTTTGCAAGAAAAAACTATCAATGTCGTCTGTTTTTCTGGATAAGGGACCCGACGGATGCTCTGGCACCCCAGTGGCCTCAAACTCTCCTCTACGGATTTTTCCCTGTGGAGCTGATTCAGCCCACATTGGAAAGGGGGCGCCTGGAGGGCTTGTTGTCGATTCGTGTGGCTCCCATTTGGCCCAAGCAATCTTGGTTTGCAAGGATCATTTGCCTGTTGGGCGAGGACGCATGGCAAGTCCCACTGCGCAGGGATCTGTTGTCCCAGGCGCATGGATGGGTTTGGCACACTCGGCCAAAGGTTTGAACCTGGCTACGGTG
Organism: Oncorhynchus mykiss; assembly: GCF_013265735.2. Lineage (NCBI taxonomy): Eukaryota > Metazoa > Chordata > Actinopteri > Salmoniformes > Salmonidae > Oncorhynchus > Oncorhynchus mykiss. The sequence goes on along the minus strand of NC_048575.1, from coordinate 71,496,987 downwards.
CCAAAATCAATTGTGCCTTTTCAGAGTTCTCTGGGGAACATTTGAATATTCCTACAGAAGCTTTCAAGCAGGAGGTTTTCAACCTTATGCCAAGGTAGTGCGGTTCCTAAAAGGTGTGCACTGTCTCAGACCTGTTTCTAAACCTATTGCGCCCACTTGGGTATTAGCTTTGGTTTTGGATGCTCCTTGTGAGGACCCCTTTTAACCACTGAAGGCTGTGGATCTGAAGATCCTCTTCCACAAGACTTCCCACAAAACACCAGTCTCAACGTCAACAGTGAAGAGGCGACTCCGGGATGCTGGCCTTCTGGGCAGAGTTCTTCTGTGTTCTTTTGCCCATCTTAATCTTTTATTTTTATTGGCCAGTCTGAGATATGGCATTTTCTTTACATGTATGTTTTGTTCGGTAAAGTTAATATTTATATAAAAAAATCTCTGTATACATTGGCGCGTTATGTTCAGTAGTTCCAAAAACATCCAGTTATTTTGCAGAAAGCCACATCAATTTACAGAAATACTGATTATAAATGTTGATGAAAATACAAGTGTTATACATGGAAATATAGCTAAACTTCTCCTTAATGCAACCGCTGTGTCAGATTTCAAAAAAGCTTAACGGAAAAAGCAAACCATGCAATAATCTGAGTACGGCACTCAGACAAACAAATACATATATCCGCCATGTGGGAGTCAACAGAAGTCAGAAATAACATTATAAATATTCACTTACCTTTGATGATCTTCATCAGAATGCACTCCCAGGAATCCCAGTTCCACAATAAATGTTTGTTTTGTTCGATAATGTCCATCCTTTATGTCCAAATAGCTACTTTTGTTAGCGCGTTTGGTAAACAAATCAAAACTCACAAAGCGTGTTAACTAGTTGCAGACAAAATGTCAAAAAGTTCCATTACAGCCCGTAGAAACTTGTCAAACGATGTATGGAATCAATCTTTAGGATGTTTTTAACATAAATCTTCAATAATATTCCGACCGGAGAATTCCTTTGTCTTCAGAAAAGCAAAGGAACGCAGCTACCTCTCATGTGAAATGCGCATGACCAGCACGTGACTGCTGGCAGACCTCTGACTCATTCCTCTCTCATTCAGTCCCACTTCACAGTGGAATCCTCAAACAAGTTTCTAAAGACAGTTGACATCTAGTGGAAGCCTTAGGAAGTGCAACATAACCAATATCCCACTCTGTATTCAATAGTGGCTGGGTTGAAAATCGACCAACCTCAGATTTCCCACTTCCTGTTTGGATTTCTTCCCAGGTTTTTGCCTGCCATATGAGTTCTGTTATACTCACAGACATCACTGTTTCCTATCCAATATTAATAATAATATGCATATACAGTATGTTAGCTAGCTGGCTATGACTATCCAACACAACATTGGAACTCTTCCACGTCAAGGTAAGCTTTTGGTTTTACAAAGGTATTGCCACCGGGGCCCAATACCTTATCCACCAGTGTACTTATACCTGTGTTCTCTGTTTGTCTGTTGCCAGTTCATTTTGTTTTGTGATACCTACCAGCGGTTTTCCCCTTGCACCTGTCTGTTCTAGTTACTGTTTTCTAGTTTTTACTGGTTTTGACCCCTGCCTGCTCTGACCCCGAGACTGCCAGCCGTTCTGAATCTGGATTACTGACCTCTGCCTGCCCTTGACCTGTCGTTCTGCTCCTGTATTAGTAACAAACTTTTGTTACTTCGACACTGTCTGCATCTGGGTCTTACCTGTAATGTGATACAAACAGAACAAAATGTCGATAAACATACCTGAATTTGTCCAGTAGAAACTCTTGTTTGCAACTGTTGGACTAATGATTACACCCTGTATCCTCTAGATGCAGGCAAGAGTGTGCAAGGAGGTATTGAATGTGTCACTGTCTGTCCATGTGTCACTGTCTGTCACCTTTTTAACTCAACCTGTGTGCACCTACGTTGTAAACTTTCATTCATAGGCTAGGTTGTAGCAAACTCATGATGGGTATAGGGAAAATTAGAGTATCATGTAATAGCCTAAATCTATTGCTTTTACATTGAACTGGGTGAATGGAAAATTAATTATAATCATCCAATATGCTGTAATAGAAATAAGGCCATGCTCATGAATTTTTTTTTTTTATTCAATTCTTTTTTTAATTTAGCAAAGTCCACTCTGTTCATAACCGATTCTAGTTTTGGGAACAGAAAACTTTGTTGAGATCAAATGTTTCATTGATGTGAAAATGTGCATAATGTCGGAAAAATCCATCTCGCTCCATCTTCTCCCGCTGCCGGTCACTGGGCTTCCTCTCATCCCCATATTTGGTAGTGAGTGGAAATGCCAATTGGATGCGTCACACTTATACATCCGGTGAAATATTTGGCGTATTGTTTCATCCAGTGACGATTTTAAATGTTAGTGGGGGGAAAAAACAACAACATTTTATATGCATGCCAACAAAGCCACTACACAACACAACACTAAAAAATACATTAATTGCACTATAATGGTGAAAAAGGGTGCCCCAGCACCATGAAGTGAATCCTTACCACTGCTACACCTGACTATTGTCTGGCAGCGAAACAGTTAATTCAGCCTCATTTACTGCCTTTAAAAAAAATAGCTGCTATGGCTGACTTGCTTAAACAAATGTGGTTTCTACTGACAATTGAGATGCACAAACTAAGGCATAAGGGGACTATGCACAGATTTTCAATTAAGACATTAATGAGCGAGCTGCGACGGACGTAGTCAATTGGTTCAGCACTTTTGAAATGTACAGCGACAGAATTCAGAACATGGGCCGTTCTTATAGTATTCTCCCTGTACACCAAGTCAGAACCGTAGGATAAATAAAGGGTGCATATAAGCAGACAATGAAAGCTTTTACAATATTCAATGATTACATTTCTCTAAAACAGGCTATAGGCTACATGTGCATGACCAAGTCAGAACAGTTGGCTAAATTATGAGGGGGAAAGGGACTACTAACAGCTTACTACACAACATACACTTAGTATACATTTTAAGCTACAGTATACACATCTCCCTGGCATATTATTGCATATTACTGCAAGTAAAACTAAATGCATGCTCTTCAACTGATCGCTGCCCACACCTGCCTGCCCATCCAGCATCACTACTCTGGACGGTTCTGACTTAGAATATGTGGACATCTACAAATACCTAGGTGTCTGGTTAGACTGTAAACTCTCCTTCCAGACTCACATTAAACATCTCCAATCCAAAAGTAAATCTAGAATCGGCTTCCTATTTTGCAACAAAGCCTTCTTCACTCATGCTGCCAAACATATCCTCGTAAAACTGACCATCCTACCGATTCTTGACTTCGGTGATGTCATTTACAAAATAGCCACCAACACTCTACTCAACAAATTGGATGCAGTCTATCACAGTGCCATCCGTTTTGTCACCAAAGCCCCATGTACTACCCACCACTGCGACCTATAGGCTCTCTTTGGCTGGCCCTCGCTTCATACTCGTCACCAAACCCACTGGCTCAAGGTCATCTACAAGTCTCTGCTAGGTAAAGCCCCTCCTTATCTCAGCTCACTGGTCACCATAGCAGCACCCACCCGTAGCACGCGCTCCAGCAGGTATATCTCACTGGTCACCCCCAAAGTCAATTCTTCCTTTGGCTGCCTCTCCTTCCAGTTCTCTGCTGCCAATGACTGGAACGAACTGCAAAACTCTCTGAAGCTGGAGACTCTTACCTACCTCACTAGCATTAAGCACCAGCTGTCAGAGCGGCTCACAGATCACTGCACCTGTACATAGCCCATCTGTAAACAGCCCATCCAATCTACCTCATCCCCATACTGTATTTATTTATTTATCTTGGTCCTTTGCACACCAGTATCTCAACTTGCACATTCATCCTCTGCACATCCTACCATTCCAGTGTTTAATTGCTATGTTGTAATTACTTTGCCATCATGGCCTATTTATTGCCTTTACCTCTCTTGTCCTACCTCATTTGCACATGCTGTATATAGATTTTCCTACTCTATTATTGATTGTATGCTTGTTTATTACATGTGTAACTCTGTGTTGTTGTATGTGTCGAACTGCTTTGCTTTATCTTGGCCAGGTCGCAGTTGCAAATGAGAACTTGTTCTCAACTAGCCTACCTGGTTAAATAAAGGTGAAATCAATTTTTAAAATATTACATAATTTATGCAGCAGCATAAAATACATTTTTGGACTCACCTTGTTGTTCTATGCTCACTTGAACAGGAAGGTGGCGAGGCAGTCCTTTTGGGAACATTTTGTCATCAAAGTCAGGCATTCTCTGGATTTATAGTGCTTTCGAGACAACTGGGAACTCGGAAAAAAATAAGTTGAATCACGACGTCAGTGATCTTCAGGTCGGAGCTCTAGAAAGAGGCCCGAGTTTCCGACTTGGAATTCCGAGTTGGTTGACCGTTCAAAACTTATTTTCCCATTCAGAGCAGTTCCGAGTTTCCAGTTGTTTTGAACTCGGCAGAAGTCATGATAGATTGACAGCATGGCCAATGCATGCAAGCTTTTCTGGCACATGGTGTTGAATGTTTATACTTTTAAGCTTGGAAAAGAGACCGTTAAACCCAGACTGTGACCACACACCCTCTCCACGGAATTACAGGCCAGTGATTGTTTGGCAATGCTTGCAGTTAGCCACTAATTCCTTCCAAACCACTCATTGTTGAATTTGCGTTTTCTAACTTGTTGTGTAATGTTTATGTCCAATGGCCGATGAGCACCGATACGTTTTATCTAACATTTATCTTCATACGACAAGGATTGAAAAGGATTTGCCTGTAGATTGTCAACATGAGTCATGAGGATGACTACTTGTCTTGCTTGCTAGCTAAGATTGTGGAAGTATGATGTTGACATGATCAGTCCAATCAAAGCTATGGTAGATATAACGTGATTTGATGTCATTTTATCTGTGGCCAATGACCTTGAGCCTTTTTGGATGGGCACTTCTAATGTATCTCTATGGCAGCACCCAAGGGGCTTGAATTTTCGAGCTCTCCTGTAGATTTTGCGGTGAGTAGTGTCCTCATGAGTGACAGAACACTGAGCCAATCACGGCACAACTTGAGAACATTACCAACTCCTACTCTTTGTATTTTCCCCTGGCTGCCCCACCACCACAGAAAGAACTGAGCTAGGCTGAAACACCTGCATGTTGGAGCTTCCTTACTCAAGAAATAAAAAAAGAGACCATGCTTGTATGAGGCTTTATTAACTCAATGATATATATTTTATTGCATTGTTTGCAAACGGATATGTGACACATATTAATGTCTAAATAACATGCAAAACAGGTGGGGCTCAAAACAGGCTCTGCCCCACCTGCCCTGAATGACGGGTCACCACTGGTTCTATCTGTGATGCAACTTTTCCACAATTCATAGTATACAGTGGATATGTACAAATTGTCACTCCTGCTCCCGCTCTTCCCCTCTGGCGCTTGAGGGCACCAGGCTCCTCAGCATTACGCACTCCTGCTACGCCTCCGCCAGATCATCGGGCTCCCACGCCTCAGCAGGAATGACAGGCCTTCATGCCTCAGCCGGATTGTCAGGCTCCTATGCCTCAGCCAACTTCGAGAGGCTCTCAGGCCTCTGCCGATTCGTCGGGAATTCACGCCCAGCCGGCTTGTCCAGCGCCCGTGCCTCAGCCGGCCCGTCAGGCTCACCCAGGTGGGATGCCAGGTGGCGACCCTAGAAGGGGGGGTACTGTCACACCTGCTCCCGCTCTTCCTCTCTGGCACTCAAGGGCACCAGCCTTCCCAGCATTGCGCACTCCTGTAACCATCATTACTCACACCTGCCTTCCCCCGTCACGCGCAAGCGTATTATTGGACTCACCTGGACTCAATCACCTGTTTATTACCTCCCCTATATTTGTCAGTTCCCCATCTCTGTTCCCCGCTGCTGCATTGATTGTCGTCTGTCTTTGTATACTGGTGGCTGGCGCTGTTCCTGTCTTGTTCCGTGTCTGTACCTAATTAAATGTTGACTCCCCGTACCTGCTTCTCGACTCAGCATCGGTCATTACACAAATAAATGTGATATTTGAGGCTTTCTCATCCCAATTGATAGTACAATGTAGTACACAGAATATACACACATATATTAATATATGAGTATGAGATATGGGGGTTGGTTGGAGTGTGTAAAGCAAAACTTTTACAAACCATGGCAACACTGCCATGTTACACTGAGCCTTATTGCTGTTGGAAAACCACATCAGTGTCTGACTTTCAGCTGTAGCAGATGCACCTCCCCCAACTTCACTCCTCTACTTTTTATTAATTTATTTATTATATCTCCTTTATTTAACCAGGTAGGCAAGTTGAGAACAATAGTAACTTCCGGCGCCGACAGAGATGGCCGCCTCGCTTCGCGTTCCTAGGAAACTATGCAGAACAAGTTCTCATTTACAATTGCGACCTGGCCAAGATAAAGCAAAGCAGTTCGACACATACAACGACACAGAGTTACACATGGAGTAAAACAAACATACAGTCAATAATACAGTATAAACAAGTCTATATACGATGTGAGCAAATTAGGTGAGATAAGGGAGGTAAAGGCAAAAAAAAGGCCATGGTGGCAAAGTAAATACAATATAGCAAGTAAAACACTGGAATGGTAGATTTGCAGTGGAAGAAAGTGCAAAGTAAAAATACAAATAATGGGGTGCAAAGGAGCAAAATAAATAATAAAATAAAATAAATACAGTAGGGAAAGAGGTAGTTGTTTGAGCTGTGATCTGTGAGCTGCTCTGACAGCTGGTGCTTAAAGCTAGTGAGGGAGATAAGTGTTTCCAGTTTCAGAGATGTTTGTAGTTCGTTCCAGTCATTGGCAGTACAGAACTGGAAGGAGAGGCGGCCAAAGAAAGAATTGGTTTTGGGGGTGACCAGAGAGATATACCTGCTGGAGCGCGTGCTACAGGTGGGTGATGCTATGGTGACCAGCGAGCTGAGATAAGGGGGGACTTAGCAGGGTCTTTTAGATGACATGGAGCCAGTGGGTTTGGCGACGAGTATGAAGCGAGGGCCAGCGAACGAGAGCGTACAGGTCGCAATGGTGGGTAATATATGGGGCTTTGGTGACAAAATGGATTGCACTGTGATAGACTGCATCCAATTTGTTGAGTAGGGAATTGAACCCCATGACTTTCATCTGCTTCAGCCTTACCACTCAAACAAGCCCATTATCTGTTAAGTTTCCCAAACTCGGTCCTGGGGCCCCCCCTGGGTGCACGTTTTGGGTTTTGCCCTAGCACTACACAGCTGACTCAAATAACCAACTCATCATCAAGCTTTTATTATTTCAATCAGCTGTATAGCGCTAGGGAAAAAACCAAAACGTGCAACCAGGGGAGGCCACAGGACCGAGTTTGGGGAACCCTGTGGTAAGTGACAGGTTGGAAAAGAGAGGGGTTTATGCCGTGTTCTCGTCGGAACTAGGAAACTTGAAAATATCTGACTTGTTAACTGGTTGTACGCAGCACGTTTATAAGCAGTTAACAAGTGGAAAATGTCAGTTTCCTAGTTCTGATTAGCATGTGAACGCAATGTAACCAAACATAATTTAAAATATTATGCTTTGGTATTGTGTCAGTGTTAATTAAGACTGGTTCTCAGGTATTGGAAAATCTTTAATAATCCAATGTTTTATGGAATGGATGAATATGTTGATTAAAACAACATCACATGAAATAATGTTAGCACAGACTGGAGAAAATAATACAGACAGACTCACAAAAGATATGGGAAAGATTGTTGTTGTTCATTAAAAGCACAAAAAATAATATCATGGCCATGAAATAGCCTGTCACCTATTAGCAGAAAAAACTAACAAAACAAAACATTCTCTCCATTGTATTTTGGTGTGTTTCTGTATATTTTGGTGTACTGTATGGTTGTTTTGTGTTGAATATGAAGAATGAAATAAATTGTCTATATCAAAAAAAGGAGGAAGGGGCTGAGTACCGAAATGGAACTGGACCCGAGAACCGAACCAAGGGGCCAGGGTTTCGATAAACCGAACGCGAGACAACCATATGTTGCCTAGCAACGCTCCTCGGCGTCTTCTGGAGTTTGCAGTGACTGCTGGGAATCTGAGGCCCGACTGAGCGACCGCCCTTTTTAGACGAACGAGAGAAGAGCAACGCTGCAAGTGTCGGGAAAGAGCTATACGCAAAAACAACTTAATAAAGCGGCAGAACGTAACTTGAGGTATGTTTTCAGATGTATGATGTGAAATATTTCAGGCAAATATTGTCTAAATTAGGAAATGTCTCAGGAAAAAGTGTATTTTAATGCGCGATTTGATGACGTACTGGCGATGGTCAAACTCGAAATGGGGAGAGCCTTTACGGGCCTATTTGAAAGGATTAGCTTCTGTAACTTGTTGGCTAACGTTAACTAGATTGTTCGCTGTTTCTTATAACCCATTATGTAGTTAGCGTTGGTGTTATTAGGTAAACATTCTGATTAAATATATCGTTAAGTTTGATTTTACGGCCCTCAATTATAGCCCGAGGCCTTCTGCTGCAGCTAAGCTTGCTAGCTACCGTTAGCATTGTCTGCTATTTTCAATTGGTCAACTTGATGCCAATCACACTGCTGTCAAACGCATGATTGGCTGAATTCGACGTCTTCTCTTTGCATCGGTAACATTCTATTGGATAACACATGAGGTTGACGCGATTTTCCTGCCTCGAACGTTAACATATTTCATGAAGAAAAATCTGAAATACTGTCGGTCCAATTTGTTGCGAACACAAACATGCCATATTTCCCACATATTGCCCAAATTAGCTGATAAAGATGAAAATATACAGTACCAGTCAAAAGTTTGGACACCTACTTATTCAAGGATTTTTCCTTATTTTACTATATTCTACATTGTAAAATAATAGTGAAGACATCAAAACTATGAAACAATACATATGGAATCATGTAGTATCCCAAAAATTATTAAACAAATCAAAATACATTTGAGATTATTCAAAGTAGCCACCCTTAGCCTTGATGACAGCTTTGCACACTCTTGGCATTTTTTATTTTTATTTATTTTACTAGGCAGTTAAGAACAAATTCTTACTTACAATGACGGCCTACCAAAAGGCAAAAGGCCTCCTGCAGGGACGGGAGCTGGGATTAAAAATAAAAAATAAAAACATATTTAGAGAAAATTCTCTCAACCAGCTTCAGCTGGAATGCTTTTCCATCCGTCTTGAAGGAGCTACCACATATGCTGAGCACTTGTTGGCTGCTTTTCCTTCACTCTGCAGTCCAACTCATCCCAAACCATCTCATTTGGGTTGAGGTCAGGTGATTGTGGAGGTCAGGTCATCTGATGCAGCACTCCATCACTCTCCTTCTTGGTAAAATAGCCCTTACACAGCCTGGCGGTGTGTTGGGTCATTGTGCCATTGAAAAAGAAATGATAGTCCCACTAAGCGCAAACCAGATGGGATGGCATATCACTGCAGAATGCTGTGGTAGCCATGCTGGTTAAGTGTGCCTTGAATTCTAAATAGATCAGACAGTGTCACCAGCAAAGCAATATCGCACCTCCTCCTCCATGCTTCACAATGGGAACTACAAATGCGGAGATCATCCGTTCACCCACTCTGCATCTCACAGAGACATGGCGGTTGAAACCAAAAATCTTGCATTTGGACAGATTTCCACCAGTCTAATGGTGTCCTTTAGTAGTGGTTTCTTTGCAGCAATTCGACCATGAAGGCCTGATTCACGCAGTCTCCTCTGAACAGTTGATGTTGAGATGTCTGTTACTTGAACTCTGGGAAGCATTTATTTGGGCTGCAATTTCTGAGGCTGGTAACTCTAATGAACTTATCCTCTGCAGCAGAGCTAACTCTGGGTCTTTCATTCCCATTGCGGTCCTCCTGGGAGCCAGTTCCATCATAGCGCTGGATTGTTTTTGCAACTGCACTTGAAGAAACTTTCCAAAGTAAAATATGGAATGTTGTTTGTCTTTGCTTATTTGAGCTGTTCTTGCCCTAATATGGACTTGCTATTTTACCAAGTAAGGCTATATTCTGTATACCCACCCCTACCTTGTCACAAACCAACTGATTGGCTCAAATGTATTAAGAAGGAAAGAAATTCCACAAATGAACTTTTAACAAAGCACACCTATTAATTCAAATGTATTCCAGGTGACTACCTCATGAAGCTGATTGAGAGAATGCCAAGACTGTGCAAAGCTGTCATCAAGGCGAAGGGTGGCTACTTTGAAAAATCTCATATTTTGATTTGTTTAACACTTTTTTTGGTTACTACATGATTCCAAATGTGTTATTTCATAGTTCTGATATCTTAACTATTATTCTACATTGTAAAACATAAAGGAAAAACCCTGGAATGAGTAGGTGTCCAAACTTTTCACTGGTACTATAAATATTCATAAAAGCTGCAGAATGCCCAATGATAACATTGTATTTAAATCTATGTTAAAATCACATTACTGTCTGTGCATCAATATGCTGTGAGCATGTTGTTCATGTTTAACTTGTAATTGTACACTGAGACCATATAGTCTGTCATTACTGGTGATGTGAGCTGTGTGTCATCTCTACATGGATTTCTTCCTTGTGTGCAGGTGAGGGGCTGAGCCATGGCAGATAAGGGTGAGGGGTGTGGTAGTCAGTTCCCAGACCATTATAAAGTCATGCTGGACAAACTGAATGAACAGAGACAGCTGGACCAGTTCACAGACATCACTCTCATAGTAGACGGTAAGCTCATCCTCAGTGATGTTTGTTGAATTGCAGAAAGTGAAGGTGCAGCTTTAGCTTGTCAACTAAAAGTTAATTATATATTTTGTTAATACAAAAACAGCCTTGTTTCAGCCGTGTAGGTTAATAGTAAAACAAAACAAAGTTTTTTTAATATCCTTGTGTTAAGGAAAAATGCCCACATTGTATGAAGTATTCTATTATGTGCTGTACCGTTCATGCGTTCATCTTACCTCTGGTCTGTAGGACACCAGTTCAGGGCCCATAAGGCAGTGTTAGCAGCGTGCAGTCAGTTCTTCCACAAGTTCTTCCAGGACTTCACACAGGAGCCACTAGTGGAGATTGAAGGTATGTACTGCTGAACCACTGATGCATCCACTGACGTATGTCTGTCATCAATCAAGAAAATAAACGATAGCGCTATAGACCCTGAGAAACAAAAGAAGGCCTACATCCACTTCTGACAATAACTATAAGACTATCACACAATAACCCAATGTACCCATCAATCCCCTGTGTTGTGCAGGAGTGAGTAACTCAGCTTTCCGCCAGCTGATGGAATTTACGTACACAGCTACGCTGGCTGTCAGTGGGCCAGAGGAGGTCAACGACGTGTGGAAGGCAGCAGAGTACCTCCAGATGCAGGAGGCCATCAAGGCCCTCAACAACAGGTTAGACGGCCATTATAACATCTGGACCCCCTTACTACTAATATAGTCCCTTACTACTTACTGTGCCTTCAGAAAGTATTCATACCCCTTGACTTACTTCACATTTTGTTGTGTTAGAGCAGGTATTCCCAAACTGGAATTTCCAGGGGTACGTGCAATGCCGTCGGGGGTACTTCAAATAAAAATGTGATTTACGTTAACGGGATCGATATGACAACTACCAGTGAAAATAGAGGGCGCCAAATTCAAACCACAGAAATCTCATAATTACAATTCCTAAAACATATGTCTTTTATCATTTTAAAGGTAATCTTGTTGTTAATCCCACCAAAGTGTCCGATTTCAAATATGCTTTTCAGTAAAAGCACTACAAACGATTATGTTAGGTCTCCACCAAACCACAATAAGCACAGCCGTTTTCCAGCAAAATATAGCATTCACAAAAAGCAGAAATAGAGATAATTCAAGGTTAGTGATTAATTGTATCTTCATCAGATGACACTCATACGACTTCATGTTACACAATACATGCATGTTTTGTTTGATAAAGTTCATATTTATATAAAAAATCTGAGTTTACATTGGCGTATTAGATTCACTAGTTCCAAAAACATCAAGTGATTTTGCACAGCCACATCGTTTCAACAGAAATACTCATCATAAATGTAGATGATGATAATACAAGTTATACACATGGAATTATAGATATACCTCTCCTTTCAAAAAAGGTTTAGGGAAAAAGCTACCCATGCAATAATCTAAGACGGCGCTCAGAACAGAAGCCAAATTAGCCGGCCTGTTGGAGTCAACAGAAATCAGAAAATACATGATAAATGTTTCCTTTGATAAACTTCATCAGAATGCAGTCCTAGGAATCCCAGGTCCACAATAAATGCTTGATTTGTTTGAAAATGTCCGTTATTTATGTCCAATTAGCTACTTTGGTTAGCGCGTTTGGTAAACAATTCCAAAGTCACAAAGCGTGTCAAGCGAAACATGTCAAGCGATGTACTGAATCAATCTTTAGAATGTTGTTCAGATATCTTGAATAACATTCCAACCAGAGAATTAGAATGACTTCAGATGACCGGTGGAACGCAGGTCCTTCCCCTATGAACGCGCATAGTGAAAGCATGGTCAACTCGTGCCAGTGGTGACTATTTCCTGTGTCATTTGACCCCCCCCTTCACATTAGTCATCAGACAAAGTTCTATTGACTGTTGACATCTAGTGGAAGGCGTAGGAAGTGAACTCATCCATATCTCGCTGTAATTTCAATGAGAGCTTGGTTGAAAATCTGCCACCCCCAGAAAAAATCCCAACAGGAAGTAGAATTCCTCAGGTTTTTGCCTGCAATATGAGTTCTGTTATACTCACAGACATAATTCAAACAGTTTTAGAAACGTCAGAGTGTTTTCTATCCACTACTAATAATAATATGCATATATTAGCAACTGAGACTGAGGAGCTGGCCGTTTACAATGGGCACCTTTTCATCCAAGCTACTCAATACTGCCCCTGCAGCCATAAAAAGTGAAAGAAATATATATATATATATATATATATATATATATATATATATATTATTTATTTACTTTAAAAAAAAAAATAACATTTTCAAACAGTTATATTTTCCAACATTTGGGTGAGATTTTTATCTCCCCTGATTAGCCTCATTTCACTGCCAAAAATACAATTAAACCAGCTAGTGTTCAACGAATTAACAACACAATGTCAAATACAGGTAGCCTAGTCAAATAATTAACATCCAGCCAGCTGTGCCACCAGAGACTCTGGATTCGCGCCCAGACTCTGTCGTAACCGGCCGCGACCGGGAAGTACGTGGGGCGACACACAATTGGCCTAGCGTCGTCCGGGTTAGGGAGGGTTTGGCCGGTAGGGAAATCCTTGTCTCATCGCGCACCAGCGACTCCTGTGGTGGGCCGGGCGCAGTGCGCGCTAACCAAGGTTGCCAGGTGCACGTGTTTCCTCCGACACATTGGTGCGGCTGGCTTCCGAGTTGGATGGCACTGTGTTAAGAAGCAGTGCGGCAGCTTGGTTGGGTTGTGTATCGGAGGACGCATGACTTTCAACCTTCGTCTCTCCCGAGCCCGTACGGGAGTTGTAGCGATGAGACAAGATAGTAGCTACTAAACAATTGGATACCACGAAATTGGGGAGAAAAAGGGGAAAAAAATGTAACATCCAATCACATTAACCGTTACTCTTCTGCGAGAATTCCGCTAACGGTCCATATGTAGCCAAACGTAGCTGCTGCTCATTCTGTTTTCTCGAAGATGCAAATATGGTTAAAAAAAGTCACACATACCAGAGACGCGTACCAGCTCTACTGGTAGACCTGCTACTCCCAGCAGAACTACACCTGCACCTGTCGACAACAGAAGTTGTTCTCCTTCAACGAGCACATCCAATGCTAGCATCAGTAATTCTACATTTGTTGTTAGCCCAGCTAACATGGACACTGATAGCTGTGAATCTGATACAGCTGAAGAGCTACTGACCCCTTACCCAGGAAAGCACCGAACAACAGACAGGGTCTTTGGATCATCGAAGAGGCCAAATATGATGAGAACTACATTGATTTGGGGTTCTCTTAAATTGGGAGTAGTGCCTTTCCTCAGCCACAGTGTGTTAGATGTGCAACAGTACTATCTCACAACTCAATGAAACCTTCACTCTTGCACGGACATTTAGAAACATAACATGCCAATTTGAAAAATAAGAGTTTTTTTTGAGTGAGAATTAAGACGACTTTTGAGTAGTAAGACATGTATAAAAGCAACAGATACCATTAATAAGAAGGGGATAGAAGAGTATTTTATGGTGGGCTACCTAGTGGCTAGGACAGGCAAGCCCTATACTATTGTGGAGGACTTGAATTATTCCTGCTACCACGGCTATGACTGGGACAATGCTGGGGGAACAGGACAAAAAAACTATACAGACAATTACTTAATCAAACAACACTGTTTCACGACACATCAGTGACATGGCAGGATATGTTTTTAAACAATTACTGCTTTGCATACAAGCCAGTGAATTCTATGCGTTACAGCTGGATGAGTCAACAGACGTGGTGGGCCTGGCACAGCTCCTGGTATACTGAATGTCCGTTACATTTATGGGGGATCAATTAAGGAAGACATCCTCTTCTGGAAACCAGGACAACAGGAGAGAATTCTTTAAAGTACTGGACAGCTTTGTGTTACTGTAATTTAATTATGCCAATGTGCTTTCATCAATTGAAAGCCCTTAATCTATTTTATGAGAATTTCTAAGATTTCTTGTTTGCATAAAATTGACGCAGACCAGTCTTTCATTAATAAATAATATAATTTATTCTCGGAGCGCGCTCCCACTTAATCACGTGCAGCAGTTTATATACAGATCATGACGTCATTTCATTGCTTTAACAGAATCCCCTCCTCTCGACCGGGACAAAGTAAGGTGAAAAGTTCATTCTAACTTACTAACACACTCCCAGATAACTTTTGACCCCTTAACATTATCGATCACCACTGAACTGACAGTTTTATTAACAGAAAACCTAGGAATGCACTCACTGCCTTATCTAAAAACCCCAGAGCTAAGTT
Source organism: Oncorhynchus mykiss (assembly GCF_013265735.2). NCBI lineage: Eukaryota > Metazoa > Chordata > Actinopteri > Salmoniformes > Salmonidae > Oncorhynchus > Oncorhynchus mykiss. The sequence continues at coordinate 71,481,917 of NC_048575.1, read as the reverse complement.
TCTGTAGGGTCAACCATAGGCTAACGACCTTATCTGTTTTCACAGTCCACAACCCATATAGTTAATCAGATATAATAAAACAGAGTATAAGTTTACTTAGTTACAGTTCCATTTAAAATGATTTGTTCAGTCATATTAATCATCATTTCCTAACACTTTGTGACATCAAATTGACTTTGGTGGTCAAGATATGTTGGTATCTGTACTGATGGTGCAAAATCCATGACAGGGAGACATAGTGGAATTGTAACGCGAGTGCAAGCAGTTGCTCCCGATGCCACTTGGGTATACTGCAGCATCCACCGAGAGGTTCTTGTTGCCAAGGAAATGTCTGACAGCTTGAAATACATTTTGGACACTATAGTGAATTTTTAAAAACTTTGTTAAAGCAAGGCCCCTGAACTCTCGTGTATATTCTGCACTATGCAATATGGGCAGCGACCATGTAACGCTTTTACAACACACAAAAGTGCAATGGTTATCACGGGGCAAAGTATTGACACGTTTTTTTTTAATTGAGAGACGAGCTTAAAGTTTTCTTTACTGACCATAATTTTCACTTGTCTTGCATGATGACGAGTTTCTCACACGACTGGCCTATCTGGGAGATTTTTTTTTCCTCACCTGAATGATCTGAATCTAGGATTACAGGGACTCTCCACAACTATATTCAATGTGCGGGTTAAATTGAGGCTATGATTAAAAGGTTGGAGCTCTTCTCTGTCTGCATTAACAAGAACAACACACAGGTCTTTTCATCGTTGTATGAATTTTTTTTGTGTGCAAATTAACTCAAGTTTACGGACAATGTCAAATGTGATATAGCGAAGCACCTGAGCTGGGTGCGCAATTATGCAAATACTTTCCCGAAACGGATGGACACAAACAACTGGATTCGTTATCCCTTTCATGCCCTGCCTCCAGTCCACTTACTGATATCTGAACAAGAGAGCCTCATTGAAATTGCAACAAGTGGTTCTGTGAAAATGTCATTTAATCTAAAGCCACTGTCAGATTTCTGGATTGGGCTGTGCGCAAAGTATCCCGCCTTGGCAAATCACACTGTTAAGACATTGATGCCCTTTGCAACCACGTACCTATGTGAGAGTGGATTCTCGGCCCTCATTAGCATGAAAATTAAATACAAGCACAGACTGTGTGTGGAAAATGATTTAAGACTGAGACTCTCTCCAATACAACCCAACATTGCAGAGTTATGTGCATCCTTTCAAACACACCCTTCTCATTAACCTGTGGTGCGTTATTCACAATTTGCAATGAACAAATAAGGTTTTATATGTAAGATGGTTAAATATAGAGCAAAATTATTGATTATTATTTGGTCCTATAAGAGCTCTTTGTCACTTCCCACGAACCGGGTTGTGACAAACTCATTCTTATGTTTAACAAATGTATCTTATAGTGTGTGTGTGGCAGGCTTACAATGATGGCAAAAAACAACATTTGAGAGTGCTCTGACCCTGGTGCTAGAGGAGGTACTTAGTTAGTTGTTAGTTAGTTAGTTAGTTGTCTAGGTGTTCCGAGCAGCGTATGTCATTGCTAGACAGCCATTTTCAAGTCTTGCCATAGATTTTCAAGCTGATTTAAGTCAAAACTGTGACTAGGCCACTCACCTAACTGAGTTAGGAAGGATGCCTGTATCTTTGTAGTGACTGGGTGTATTGATACACAATCCAAAGTGTAATGAATAACTTCTTCAACATGCTCAAAGGGATATTCAATGTTTCCTTTATTTTTTACCCGTCTACCAATAGGTGCCCTTCTTTGTGAGGCATTGGAAATCCTCCCTGGTCTTTGTGGTTCAGTCTGTGTTTGAAATTCACTGCTCGACTGAGGGACTTTACACATAATTGTGTGATGCACAGAGATGAGGTAGTCCATGCAATTTATTAAGTGACTTGTTAAGCACATGTTTTACTCCTGAACTAATTTAGACCTGCCCTAACAAAGGGATTCAATACTTATTGACTCAAGACATTTCAGCTTTTCATTTTTTAATTATTTTTTTTTTACAATTTGTGAAAATGTCTAAAAACACAATTACACTTTATAGGGTATTGTGTCACTAGCCTACACATAATCTCAATTTTAATACATTTTGAATGCAATAAATATTATGGCTGAACTCAAATGTGCTGGTTGATAAAATACCTGTATTTATGGGAAAGATGTTTGAAAAGGGTATTTTGTTTGTAAATTGTTATGGTAGAGTTATGTCTTTCATGGAGTTATCAGAATTTTATGGGACGGTCTGCTCAATCCAAGATTACAACCAATTGATTACAGCATTACCCCAAAAATGGATGTGGCAGTTGGCAGCGGAAGGAGGTAGGGAGCTGGTCTGTCTGCCCAATATAAAGGATCAACTGACAGAGAAATACAAATAGCATAAATAGGAAAATATACCAGTTTAATTTGAGGACCAAGGTTGTTGACAGCTGTGCCATACAGATTGCAAAATAGTTGGGAAGAGATTTATGATGTACCGATTCCATGGTACAGGGTGATATATATATATATATATATATATATTATATATTATATATATATATATATATATATTATATATATATATAAATAATGACGCAAGTCTCAAGACTTTGTGCTTTTCAGCTAAAAATATTATTTAGAATTCTTGCCACCAACAAAATGTTAAATAAATAATGTGGCATTCAATCATCGAAGCTCTGCAGATTTTTTTAGAGGATACAGAATCAATAGACCATTTATTTTGGTATTGCCCTCAGGTAGCCTGTTTTCTGGTTCAGGCATGGCTGAAAATGCAGAATATTGATCTAAAATTTACCCTAGAAATAGACTTAGTAAAAAAAATAAACTTCCTTTTTTCAGGACCCCGTCTTTCAAAGATAATTTGTAAAAAGCCAAATAACTTCACAGATCTTCATTGTAAAGAGTTTAAACACTGTTTCCCATGCTTGTTCAATGGCCCATAAAAAAATTAATGAACATGCACCTGTGGAACGGTCGTTAAGACACTAACAGCTTACAGAGGGTAGGCAATTAAGGTCACAGTTATGAAAACTTAGGACACTAAAGAGGCCTTTCTACTGACTCTGAAAAACACAAAAAGAAAGATGCCCAGGGTCCCTGCTCATCTGCGTGAACGTGCCTTAGGCATGCTGCAAGGAGGCATGAGGACTGCAGATGTGGCCAGGACAATAAATTGCAATGTCTGTACTGTGAGACGTCTAAGACAGCGCTACAGAATGGACAGCTGATTGTCCTCGCAGTGGCAGACCACGTGTAACAACTCCTGCACAGGATCGGTACATCTGAACATCACACCTGCGGGACAGGTACAGAATGGCAACAACAACTGTCCGAGTTACACCAGGAAAGCACAATCCCTCCATCAGTGCTCAGACTGTCCGCAATAGGCTGAGAGAGGCTGGACTGAGGGCTTGTAGGCCTGGTGTAAGGCAGGTCCTCACAAGACATCACCAGCAACCATGTCGCCTATGGGGACAAACCCACCGTCGCTGGACCAGACAGGACTGTCAAAAAGCACTCTTCACTGACGAGTCGTGGTTTTGTCTCACCAGGGGTGGTCGGATTTGCGTTTATCGTCGAAGGAATGAGCATTACACAGAGACCTGTACTCTGGAGCAGGATCGATTTGGAGGTGGAGGGTCCGTCATGGTCTGGGGCGGTGTGTCACAGCATCATCGGACTGTGCTTGTTGTCATTGCAGGCAATCTCAACACTGTGAGATACAGGGCATAAATCCTCCTCCCTCATGTGGTACCCTTCCTGCAGGCTCATCCTGACATTAACCTCCAGCATGACGATGCCACCAGCCATACTGCTCATTCTGTGGATGATTTCCTGCAAGACAGGAATGTCAGTGTTCTGCCATGGTCAGCGAAGAGCCCGGATCTCAATCCCATTGAGCCCGGATCTCAATCCCCCCCTCTTTGTTCAGGGACACATTATTCCATTTCTGTTAGTCACATGTCTGTGGAACTTGTTCAGTTTATGTCTCAGTTGTCGAATCTTGTTATGTTCATACAAATACTTACACATGTTAAGTTTTCTGAAAATAAACGCAGTTGACAGTGAGAGGACGTTTCTATTTTTTTGCTGAGTTTAGTACTGTTGGGAGATCTGGAGAGACCGGGTCAGTCAATTAATAATATACTAATACTCTTAGTAAAAGTATTTATCTTCAACTCGCAGTCTGTGGATTCGATTAGATAGATTGAATTTCTATGTTAAACATCACAGCATAGTTGAAAAATATGTGGTGTGTAGAAATCCAAAGAGGGTGCCCAGCAGAGATAGGTGGGAGGGGCTGAGGGTTGGAATGTGGAATTGGAGACAAGTGGGAGTGGAGTTGTTGGGCGGGGTATAGAATGATGGTAAAAGATAAAAGTATAAAACAAAAAGTTTGCTTGAATGACACTGTGGGACAGTGTTTTTATAGCTAATGCCGGGTTTGCCTGAGGCTGATGCCGTGCAGGTGTTTGTACACGTGCATATACTCACACTCTCATTCAAATGTGCACATACACGGACACACACAGGTAAATAGTGCCATGTATGCACTCAAACATATTCAGTTGGCCTTGCGGTCATGATTGTTGTTGTCCTTGATGTCTTTGTTCTTTTTTGCATTGTTGTTTTCTGTTTTGCTTTGTCTTTCTCTTTAAAAAATATATATTTTGTTGGTTGTTGGAGCATGGGGGGGGGGGAATGGGATTTTTTAATTTTTTTATTGTAATTTTTTTTACTGGGGGGAGGGGGTCTCAGATGGGGAACTGTGGGGAGGGATCTTGGAGGGCTGGTGGTTGGGAGCTTGGGTCGTTGGCTGATGGATCGCTGTTTCTGGTCCCCGTTTTTTGACCTTGTGGTAGATCTGTCGACGTGCCCTTGACCAGGGTGTTGACCCTGGTTACTTCTGTGTGTCATTCTGGATGGGAGTCTAGTAATCTAACAATGTGATGTAGTTGTTGAGTGGCTTGACTGCAAGTATATTATATGTTTTAAACATTCAATAAACAAAAATGAAACATTTTACATTCAGGCTCTAACACAACTAAGTGGAAAAAGTCAAGGGGTGTGAACACTTTCTGAAGGCTAGCCCCCTTTTTGTGTGGTGTTGGGTTCTAGTCTTGTTTAATGGTATCTGTTGGAATGTAAAGTATTTTGAATGAATATAACCCTTTCTCTCTCTCTTTCTCCATAGGATGGGTGATGGCACCCTTTTCCAGCTATCCCAGACTCTGGTGGCAGGGAATAGCAAGGCCAAGAAGAGGAAGATATCTGAGATTCTTCCCTCAGTGGAGGGGGAGCAGGTTGGAGATCTACAATGGCACATTATGTTTGTAGTTGTTATAACATAAAATCGCATAAAGTGCAAAAAAGTGTCCCAAGTGATCCTCATCATCCTCTTCATCATCTGTCCTTTCCTCCTGATATGTATTGCTGTGCTGACCCATGTCTGTCCTTGCAGGTGGAGATTGAGGTGGAGATCGGGGAGGGTACCATTGAGGTGGAGGAGACGGGGCTGGAGGAGGTGGTGGATGCTGCTCGGAACACCCAGGCAGTCTCGGATGACTCTGCCCTGGCTCTGCTTGCTGACATTACCAGCAAGTACCAGCAGGGGGGGCTAACGCTGCACGTCCTGAAGAAGGAAGGACTGAAGGAGGTAAACAAAGCACTCTGTTTCTCTGTTGCACATGTAAAAACCACACAATTGGAAGGACCATGACCAACCTTGATTCAAAACAAAAAAACAATTATATATAAGAATATGTTTTGTTGACGTCTTTCTCAAAACAAGTCATCCTTTCATCTCAATGCATCCATACATCATGGTTGGTGTGTGTGTGTGTGTGATCCAGGAGATGGTGTATCAGGAGGAGACGGTGACACCACCCAAGACTCTCGAGAGTCTGGAGATGGTCGAGGTCCAGATCTCTCAGCTGGACAAGATGTTCCGCTGCAACAAATGTGACCGCAGCTTCCGCCTCTACTACCACCTCAAACAGCACATGCGCGCCCACATGGCTGCGCTGGACAAGCCTCATGCGTGTTGCCACTGCGGGAAGGCGTACACGCGGGAGGGGGCGCTTAAACAGCACCTGAACACGTTACATTATGAGGCGGAGGAGCTGTCGCGCAGCCAGTCCCAGAAGAAGAAGACACACGTGTGCGAGTACTGTGACAAGCAGTTTGACCACTTTGGACACTTCAAGGAGCACTTACGAAAGCACACTGGTAAGAGTTATCATACCAAGAAGGATTAATTCAGGGGTTCATATTTGTAGAAGTGCCTGGGTTATCTATACACTGAGTGTACAAAACATTAGGAACACCTGCTTTTTCCATGATAGACTGACCAGATAGATATCCAGGTGAAAGCTATGATTCCTTATTAATGTCACCTGTTAAATCCACTTCAATCAGTGTAGATTAAGGGGAGTAAAGGGGTTAAAGAAGGATGTTTAAACCTTGAGACATGGATTGTGGATGTGTGCCATTTTAGAGGGTGAATAGGCAAGATAAAATATGTGTGTCTTTGAGCGGCTTATGGTAGTAGGTGCCAGGCACACTGGTTTGCGTCAAGAACTGCAACACTGCTGGGTTTCTCACACTCAACAGTCTTCCGTGTGTATCAAGAATGGTCCACCACCCAAAGGACATCCAGACAACTGTGGGATGCATTGGAGTCAACATGGGCCAGCATCCCTGGCATGGACTTTGTAGAGTCCATGCTCGGACGAAATTGAGGCTGTTCTGTTGAAGGTATTCCTAGTGTTTTGTATAGCTGATGTGCATTTGTGGTTTCTAGACTAAAACATAGCATCAACAGCACTTCATTGCACATCAACAACACCTTTCTTCTCTCTGAGTGTGATCTTTGATTGTGTATTGATGAGTGAGTGACCTGTTCTTGTGAGGTGAATATAAATCAGACCACCTTAATAGGATCTCCTGAGTTATGCAGTGGGTGAAACAAGTAGTTTATCCCTTGTGTGTGTAGGTGAGAAACCGTTTGCTTGTCCAGACTGCCATGAGCGCTTTGCCAGGAACAGCACATTGAAATGTCACATGGCTGCCTGTCAGAACGGCGCCGGGGCCAAGAAGGGACGCAAGAAACTCTACGAATGTCAGGTGCAGAGAACGCTCTTTTGTTTTTTCCTGATTTATAAGGAGTCAAAATCACCCATCACATCCCTGAGTAGGGCATATGCTGGATTGTAAAATGACCTCTTCCCCCACTCCCCAGGTGTGCAGCAGTGTGTTCAACAGCTGGGAGCTGTTTAAAGACCACCTGACGACACACACGGGAGAAAAGCCTAACCATTGCACCATGTGTGACCTCTGGTTCACCCAGCCCGACGACCTCCGCCGACATCTCCGCGACCTGCACGGCGTCACAGACGACAAGCTGATAACCCAGGAACTGGTCATTGCCGCCGCGGCAACGCAAGAGGAAGTGGCCAGGGAGGGGAAGGGAGGCAAGAGGGAGACCCTTCTACTAGAGGACGGGATAAGCGTGGAGCATGTTACCGTGGAGCCCGTAGGTGTGGTAGCATTGGTGGAAACAGCCATGTTGGTAGATGGGGAGGTGACCGAGATGTGTGAGGAGGACATAGAGAGACTGAAGGAAGCGGGTGTTGAGATCCGGGTGCTGCAGGTGTCAGCAGAGGGACAGGTGAACTCTGAGATCCAGGTGGAAGGGAGCGAGGTGGAGGTGGAGGAGGATTCGCAACCGGCTATTGCTGTATGAAGCGGGAGCGGGGCGACATCTCAAATCATACCCTATTCCCCATAAATACACTGCCTTGGCTCTGGCCACAAGTAGTGCACTGTATGGGGAATACGGTTTTATTTTAGATGTGCGCTGATTTTTGTCAAACTGGAAAAGCTCCCCCTTACCCCCTTCACCCTATGAAATAATAGGGTAACGGACAGACGAGGATTGGATGTTACTCATATTTCTAGAGGGTATTTATTTGGAGCCTGATGTCATGGCTCTGTCTTCCTCTGTCTGTGGCAGAGAGAGACCGGCTGAATGCCTTCACAATGAACCCGTTCAAGGTTTCGTTTCAATCTTTTTTCTTGTTGCTTTCTTTTGTTTTTTACACTTTAGGATGTACATTTGAGATGATCAATATTAATTTGCTAAGACAATATGCCATCCATAAAGATCCCTACTCATTTCTATGGTGTCACCAGCAGACACCATTTATTGATTGGGATGCACCGTGTGTTAAACTGTCATACGGCTGCAGACATATGGCTGATATGCCTCACTGATGACGCCACATATTTCCCAGTTTCAACCCATCTGAAGCACAGCTCTGTTTGTCGAAAAATAATTCAGAGCTTGACAAAAGAAAGAGCATGTTTGTAATGGTGTCCAGCCCCTAACTGGTAAAAATAACTTTATTTTATTAACCTTTTAATCAGTTTGTTTATCAGAATAATAGCTGTTAGCGTGCTTACGTTTGCCCCCCCCCCCCCCCCCCCCAATTCCCTGCTTCTTCCTGTCTACCTCTTCCTACTTCCTGTTCTGACTGCAGCCCACTAAACACTGGGTTTTATGTATGACACTGTTACAGCATGATGCTCCTCAGAAACAGAAGTAAGTAAGTATTAAGTGAACACGTTTTGTTTGTTTTTATTTGACACATGTTCATAGTTGTATTGTTTTATATGTACAGAGCAATAAAGAAGTGATGTAATCAATACATTTGGAATTCTCAAAATGTTTCCATACCAGTATTTCTTACAATGCTTTCAAACATGCCTTTCTGAGACGTGGAAGGACTGAAGATTAGATGTTTAGCTTACTAAACATGAAGAATGAACCCCCCAAAAATGTATGTATGCTTGTAAATATAAATGTGGCTGATGTAAACCACAGTGGTTCTGTCTGTTGTTGTTGTTTACTGCGTGTCTCTCTGTCTGTCACTCCTCTTCTTCCACCACAGCAGAAGGACCTGGATAGGGCAACATACAAACAGGTTCATATCAACAGCGGTGATGATGGCGTCCAGAACACATTGTCATCCTCAAGGAAACTGCTTACTGTAACCTTTGGTTATCCTGCCAGTGCCTGGTCAAATAGGGTTAAGGACGTGTGGACAGGGAATTTGGACTATGATCTTCCAAATGGTTATCTTCAGAATGTTCTGACTCGGAACAACTGGGGCCCCATCACTGGCTACCACATCGTTGGCTGTTGGCATCATCCTCTGATTAACCTCTGGCAGGAGGAACTCAATGCAGGAATCCAGAGATGATGAAACCGGAGAGGCTTCTGAAGATGTGTTGGCCTGACTCTCGTCCCCAGTGCTTTCCTCTGCCCTAGAGATACTCAGGATGACTGTATCATGATGGTGTTTTTGTGTTTCTTCCGTTCAGACCGAGTGGGCATTCCGCACGACTGCTTTGCTTAATATAAGGAATTTAGAATGATTTATACTTTTACTTTTGATACTTAAGTATATTTTAGCAATTACATTTACTTTTGATAGTGAAGTATATTTAGAACCAAATACTTTTAGACTTTTACTCAAGTAGTATTTTACTGGAGTAACTTTCAATTAAGGGATCTATACTTTAGTATGACAATTGGGTACTTTTTCCACCACTGATGCTAAGAAGCCAACCTTACTGAAGCATACAGTGCATTCGGAAGGTATTCAGACCCCTTGACTTTTTCCACATTTTGTTACGTTACAGTCTTATTCTAAATTTGAATAAATAGTTTTTTCCCCTCATCAATCTATACACAATACCTCATAATGACAAAGCAAAAACAGGTTATTAGAATTTTTTGCAAATGTATGAAAAATAAAAAACTGATCATATTTACATAAAAATTCAGACCCTTTACTTGGTACATTTTGAAGCATCTTTGGCAGCGATAACAGCCTCGAGTCTTCTTGGGTATGACACTACAAGCTCTTTCAGGTTGGATGGGGCTCCACAGCTATATTCAGGTCTCTCCAGAGATGTTCGATCGAGTTCAAGTCCGGGCTCTGGCTGGGCCACTCAAAGACATTCAGAGGCTCAGAATATATTAGAGGAAAAACAAAAAGAAATGGAGTAACTTATTTAAGAAACTCAAGTGTAATATATTATAAAAAATAAAGCAAACTGGATAGAATATGAGGACAAATGCACCAAATGATATTTTAATCTTCAACATAGAAATGCTACCAAAAATAATTTACTGAAACTTGTTACAAATTAAGGAGTTACCCATGATTGAACAAATGTTGAAAGAGGAAGCAAAGTACTTTAAGCATATGTTTTTGTTTCAGTCTCCTCCATCTCCTCTAACTGAAGCTAATTGTATGGATTTGTTTCTATGAATAATGTAAAATTAACATCTGTACAGAAAGACTCATGTGAAGGCCAAATTACAGAGGAGGAACTTCTTGATGCAATTAAAGCCTTTAAGGATGGGAAAACTCCAGGGCTAGATGACATACCAGTTGAGGTATACAAAACCTTTTTTGATATACTCTGAGGAACATTACTGGCATGTTTTAACAACTCGAATGTAAATGGTAGATTGTCAGACACTCAACAGAAACAGGATACAAGTGGGAAATATAAAGATCCAGTCCATTTAAAATATTGGAGGCCCCTTAAACTTCAGTTTTGTGATTCAAAACTTCAAGCAAAATGTATAGCTCATAGAATTAAAAAGGTATTGTCGGACATTATTCATTCTAATCAGACAGGTTTTTTTACATGGACTATATATGAGAGATAATATAAAGCAAGTACTGGAAACAATAATTGTTTAACACTTTTTTGGTTACTTCAAGATTTCATACATGTTAATTCATAGTGTTTATGTCTTCACTATTATTCTACAATGTAGAAAATAGTAAAACTAAAGAACTTGAATTAGTAGGTGTGTAGAAACTTTTGACTGGTACTATATAGTGCATATACAGTGCCTTGCGAAAGTATTCGGCCCCCTTGAACTTTGCGACCTTTTGCCACATTTCAGGCTTCAAACATAAAGATATAAAACTGTATTTTTTTGTGACGAATCAACAACAAGTGGGACACAATCATGAAGTGGAACGACATTTATGGGATATTTCAAACTTTTTTAACAAATCAAAAACTGAAAAATTGGGCGTGCAAAATTATTCAGCCCCCTTAAGTTAATACTTTGTAGCGCCACCTTTTGCTGCGATTACAGCTGTAAGTCGCTTGGGGTATGTCTCTATCATTTTTTCACATCGAGAGACTGACATTTTTTCCCATTCCTCCTTGCAAAACAGCTCGAGCTCAGTGAAGTTGGATGGAGAGCATTTGTGAACAGCAGTTTTCAGTTCTTTCCACAGATTCTCGATTGGATTCAGGTCTGGACTTTGACTTGGCCATTCTAACACCTGGATATGTTTATTTTTGAACCATTCCATTGTAGATTTTGCTTTATGTTTTGGATCATTGTCTTGTTGGAAGACAAATCTCCGTCCCAGTCTCAGGTCTTTTGCAGACTCCATCAGGTTTTCTTCCAGAATGGTCCTGTATTTGGCTCCATCCATCTTCCCATCAATTTTAACCATCTTCCCTGTCCCTGCTGAAGAAAAGCAGGCCCAAACCATGATGCTGCCACCACCATGTTTGACAGTGGGGATGGTGTGTTCAGGGTGATGAGCTGTGTTGCTTTTATGCCAAACATAACGTCTTGCATTGTTGCCAAAAAGTTCAATTTTGGTTTCATCTGACCAGAGCACCTTCTTCCACATGTTTGGTGTGTCTCCCAGGTGGCTTGTGGCAAACTTTAAACTACACTTTTTATGGATATCTTTAAGAAATGGCTTTCTTCTTGCCACTCTTCCATAAAGGCCAGATTTGTGCAATATACAACTGATTGTTGTCCTATGGAAGGAGTCTCCCACCTCAGCTGTAGATCTCTGCAGTTCATCCAGAGTGATCATGGGCCTTTTGGCTGCATCTCTGATCCGTCTTCTCCTTGTATGAGCTGAAAGTTTAGAGGGACAGCCAGGTCTTGGTAGATTTGCAGTGGTCTGATACTCCTTCCATTTCAATATTATCGCTTGCACAGTGCTCCTTGGGATGTTTAAAGCTTGGGAAATATTTTTGTATCCAAATCCGGCTTTAAACTTCTTCACAACAGTATCTCGGACCTGCCTGGTGTCTTCCTTGTTCTTCATGATGCTCTCTGCGCTTTTAACGGACCTCTGAGACTATCACAGTGCAGGTGCATTTATATGGAGACTTGATTACACACAGGTGGATTGTATTTATCATCATTAGTCATTTAGGTCAACATTGGATCATTCAGAGATCCTCACTGAACTTCTGGAGAGAGTTTGCTGCACTGAAAGTAAAGGGGCTGAATAATTTTGCACGCCCAATTTTTCAGTTTTTGATTTGTTAAAAAAGTTTGAAATATCCAATAAATGTCGTTCCACTTCATGATTGTGTCCCATTTGTTGTTGATTCTTCACAAAAAAATACAGTTTTATATCTTTATGTTTGAAGCCTGAAATGTGGCAAAAGGTCGCAAAGTTCAAGGGGGCCGAATACTTTCGCAAGGCACTGTATATTAGCAAAAAAATATTTGGGGGATTGGAAGTGCTCCAGACAATTACATAGATTGTAGCTCCCATCAATCTGCAATATTAAAGCTGATTTAGCCTCTAAAATACATGTTAAAAAAAAGTACATTCAGAGGCTTGTCCTGAAGCCACTTCTGCATTGTCTTGGCTGTGTGCTTAGAGTTGTTGTCCTGTTGGAAGGTGAACCTTTGCCCAAGTCTGAGGTTTCCTCCTCCTTCCTCTGTACTTTGCTCTGTTCATCTTTCCCTTGATCCTGACTAGTCTCCCAGTCCCTGCCTCTGAAAAATATCCCCACAGCATGATGCTTCAACCACCATGCTTCATCCTAGGGATGGTGCCAGGTTTCCTTCAGATGTTACGTTTGGCATTCAGGCCAAAGAGTTAAATCTTGGTTTCATCAGACCAGAGAATCTTGTTTCTCATGGTCTGAGAGTCATTTCGGTGCCTTTTGGCCAACTCCAAGTGGGCTGTCATGTGCCTTTCACTGAGGAGTGGCTTCCGTCTGGCCACTCTACCATAAAGGCCTGATTGGTGGAGTCCTGCAGAGATGGTTGTCCTTCTGGAAGGTTCTTCCATCTCCACAGAGGAACTCTGGAGCTCTGTCAGAGTGACCATCGGGTTCTTGGTCACCTCCCTGACCAAGGCCCTTCTCCCCCGATTTCTCAGTTTGGCTAGGCAGCCAGCTCTAGGAAGAGTCTTGGTGATTCCAAACTTCTTCCATTTTAGAATGACGGTTTTTGGGGGACCTTCAACCTTCCCTAGATCTGTGTCTCAACACAATCCTGTCTCGGAGCTCTACAGACCTCATGGCTTGGTTTTTGCTCTGACATACACTGTCAACTGTGGGAACTTATATAGACAGGTGTGTGCCTTAACAAATCGTGTCCAATTAATTGAATTTACCACAGGTATCACAACAGTGAAGTGTAAGGGGCAATCACGTTGTAGAAACATCTCAAGGATGATCAATGGAAACAGGATACATTTTGAGTCTCATAGCAAAGGGTCTGAATACCTATGTATATTTTTTATACATTTGCAAAAATGTCTAAAAACCTGTTACACTTCGTCATTCCGGGGTATTGTGTGTAGACTGAAGAAGTTGTGTTTTTATTTAATCAATTTTAAGCCTGTAACATAACAAAATGTGGAAAAGTCAAGAGGTCTGAATACTTTCCGAATGCACTGCATATCACTCATTGGCTTATCCTTCTGTTGCAAGCACAGATATACTATTCACACAGATCCTCTCAGAATCCCTCACCCATCCTCCTCTACTTTCTTCACTGCCTCAGCATATGACACCTTCTGCACAACTCTTTTTTTTCTTCTCTTTACCCCTTTTTTCTCCCCAATTTTGTGATATCCAATTGCAATCTTGTCTCATCGCTGCAGTTCCCCGACATGTACGGGAGAGGCAAAGGTCGAGTCATGCGTCTTCCTAAACATGACCCGCCAAGCCGCACTGCTTCGTAACACCTGCTCGCTTAACTCGGAAGCTAGCTGCACCAATGTGTCGGAGAAAACACCGTTCAACTGACGACGGAGTCAGCTTGCAGGCTCCAGGCCAGCCACAAAGTGCCTCTAGAGCGCGATCAGCGAAGTAAAGCACCCTCAGCCAAACCCTCCCCTAACCCGGATGACGCTGGGCCAATTGTGCGCCGCCCTATGGGACTCCCGGTCATGTCTGGGATCAAACCCCAGGGTGTAGCAACACCGCAACACTGCAATGCAGTGCCTTAGACCACTGTGCCACGCCTTACCTTCTGCACTACTCTGACTCTAGCCACCTCAACCTGCCTCTCTCTCACTGGACACTTCCGATCCCCAACCACATTGACACACACAAATGTATCCAGATAACTACACAATCCTCCATCCTATGCCCTTCTGCACACATCTTGGAATCTCCCTTCTGCACACATCTTGGAATCTCCCTCCTACACACTGCTGCGACATGACAATAAATGTTGCACCTGAAACAGCTCAGTCCGTTCGCCATAAAAGCTTTAACGGGATAACTGTTATGTCCTAACAGGACCTTGTCTTGTAAAGACTCTGACTCAAAAGGACTGACAGTGACTCCTCTGTTTCACCATGCTCACCGCTGCATCTGTGTCGCACCAAACAGCAGGTGTCACAAACACCAGGAATCTTCAACTTCAATTGCTCCACCTCCACACTTAACGCTACCACAGAAAGCATTCCTTTCAATGGTGCAAGAAACAGATCTTGACCCAAGTTGCGTGACATGGAGCGCCCGCTACCTCTGATCAGAAGAAACACAAACAAATATTACAAGTCCACTGCAGGTTACCTATTTACTGATTCAACTGCACCCAACTCCTTTTCCACCCACCCTGAAACCACAAATGGATCCGCCAAAAGGCTAGGATCCACTTTCTCCAAAAATGTCACTCCTACTGGATCAGAATCTTCTTTATCATGTCCATCAATGCCATGTTCAGGCCTCCAAGCTTTTCACCACACCTTCCACCTCATTTAAATCGTCCTCATTCCCTTCCAGAACTCAGGCTGGCGCACGGCTCACTCTGTTTGCGCTTGAACCAATCTTATTCGACACTGCATCTACATTTTTATCACCATCTTCCTCAAATTCAAATCAACCTCTTCTTACTAATTTTCCCCCTCCATTCCTCCTCAGAAATCCCGATATTCCTCTTCTCCCAACTTTGCTTGCGGCCCAATGACATCCTGGCTTAACTACATCTCTGTCTTTCTCCCTGTGGCATTAGTCCTAGATCTGAACTCTCACTCCTGTTCCAGTTGCCTCGCTGTCTTTCTGACACGATCAGCAGATACTACTGTACTGGAGCGGCTCTGTCCCCTGCCTACGTACTGGAGTCATAGCTTAAAATGTACCAATAGAAGTATAAAGAGAGGTTCCTGCAGATGCATGAATCCCCACATGCAGGAACGCCCAGAATTGCGGGCTGCAGTTGCACCCTGCTTAATAAATCTGCCAAGGCACTGCTGCTTTTCTGATTTAATCTTCTGTTGCCACATGGAAACGATTAACCATTTACAATGTAGGAAAATACTTTCATTCATTGCAGAAAAGCTGAAGGAACAGATTTTACATTGTAGGCCTACATGTTTTCGGCATCATAGTGCTAGAGACGATTTTTGAGAACGCAGCAGGGGATCTCGGTCACATCATACAGGCAATCGCGAAAATAGTTGACGCCGTAATATGTCCCTTCTCTCTTTCCTTCCATTAGCTAGCCAGTGTTTTGGCTAAATGTAAAGTGGTCCAACCAGAGAAAAGTTCCAGTGATTGCATCGTTTGAATTTCTTTCAGACAGTTCGTGTGAGCTGGTCTACAAGAACATTAGGAAACACGGTGAGCTCCGTTAGCGTACTGGCCAACTTTCTTAAAGAAATTAGACTGGGTTCAGTAAACAAAAACTAGCTAGCGTCAGTTAGCAAGCAATGAAGCAATTAGCCATGCTATATTACCCAGTCGTCGGGTCTCGGATAGGAAGTAACCAATGAAGTACTAGCTACCGCTAGCTAGCTAGCTTTAGAGATGAGAGGGCCAAAATAAGGTACAGAATACTGTCAGCAGTTTGTGTGTGGAATAAAACATGGTAACTACTGTGTACGAAGGCTAACGCGTTACCTATGGCTCTGTGTAACGTAAGCTAGCTATATGCTAACTAATCTGTGTGGTGGAGGAATAGCTAGGCTAACTGAACATGACTAGATTGCACTCCAGATAGCTACTTTAGTCTACTGAATACAATCGTATTGTGTGTATATATGTATATATATATATATATATATATATATATATATATATATATATATATATTGCTTTCTCGACTGAAAGCCATGACATTTGTCTTTGTGTTCTATTATAATGTAGTGTGTCATCCTTTGGATTGCTGGGATGTAATGTTAACGCCGTCGTTAGTCATCCATAGTAACGTTAGTACGGCGGGGTCAACTAACGTTATGGTACCATCACACATTGCTTCCCATGAGATTGTTTTCTTGTCTTGAGTCAAGTAATTGCGTGAGTTTTTTGGGGACGTTGGGCTGTATTGTTGACTCCCTTGCCCAATGTCTCAAAAGACTACCGAAGTAGCCCCTGACGCTAACTATTATTGTGATGTGAGACTAAATCAAATTCACCCGTTATAAAGCAAGGTCAACTGACAGCTCACAGTGAAGAGAGGTCAAGTGTTATTGCAATTCTGAAAAGAAGCAATGTCGTTCAGCCTGTCGGGGTGGGTATAATTTGTGGAACATTCCAACAGGAATCTGTTACAGAAACTTCGTAAAGTACAAGGTTGCCAACAAACAACGCATACAAAGTAGCATGATCAATTCACCTAGCCAACTAGCTGCCGAATAGGCATCAACTCACCACGTAGCTTATTCTTAATGTTTGTCCATAGGCTACCAGAGTGCGGACAGACATTTTTCAGAGAAACGTGGTGAGTGAAAAACCTAATGAAATAGCCCACTCCCTCTTATTCTGCTGCTAAACAACTTTGTATGCGTTGTTTGTTGGCAACCTTGTTGTTTACGACGTTTTTGGAACCGATTCATGTTGGAACGTTCCACAAATTATACCCAGGATTGCCTGTATAGAACTTTGTCATGTGAATGATTCACAACACCCTGATCTTATTATTCCCATTGTCAGTGTATTTGCTGTGTGTATATATGTATTTATTGTTTTAATGCTGCACAAGCATTGTCCTTAGCGGATAATAAAGATCTAGGCTATTGAATTTAATAGATTATGAATAATCTCTGTCATACATCCACACGTGATTGGTAGGGTTCATAACAGAGTTCACAGCAAAGAAGCTCTAGCTGTCTGAATGACTTGACTATTCCACAGCATGAGTAGGATGTCCAGTGTAGAAGTTGAAAACATTGATTTTAGTTTCTTATTTCAGCAGGTGTGAGACCATGGTGGTGAATCTCTGCCTACCACATTTCAAGACCACCATCCAGTGTGACAAGGTACAAAACAATTTGAGTTTTATGGACTGGAGAAGCCAAAACGCCACTTGAAGTTCAGTACCTTGTTGTCAAGTCAAAACGGTCATCACCCATAATGCTTGCACTGCGGTGACAAACCCAGGATATGGCTCCAAAAGCGTACGCACTGAACTTCAAGTCGAGGTTTGGCAAGGACCAGAGCTGACATTATCCCCCATGTCCCTCCATAGATTGTTGACTAACGTTGGTTCGATGTGTAACAATCTGAACAAATGGTTATATTCCTAGTCAAAGCAAATGGGAGAAAATGCTTCGAAATTAACATCTAAAATAAGCATTCTTATTGGAAAATGTAGATACTCTTTCCTCCTCCTCTTCTCCATACTCTACCACTTCTTCATCTTCTCCATACTCTACCTCTTCTCCATACTCTACCTCTTCTCCATACTCTACCTCTTCTTCCTCTTCTCCATACTTGTCCTCTTCTCCATACTCGTCCTCTTCTCCATACTCGTCCTCTTCTCCATACTCGTCCTCTTCTCCATACTCGTCCTCTTCTCCATACTCGTCCTCTTCTCCATACTCGTCCTCTTCTTCCGCTTCTCCATACTCGTCCTCTTCTCCATACTCGTCCTCTTCTCCATACTTGTCCTTTTCTCCATACTCTTCCTCCTCCGGAGTACAACACAAAGCCAATCTTCCCTTTGTCTCGTCACACCCCCCCCCCCCCCCTGTCCTTCTCACCTACTGTGGTAATTTTCTGTCCTCTGGGTTTTATGGAGAGGGGGAGGAGAAAGGGTGAGAGATGTGCTTGAATGAGAAGAGGAGGAAAGGGTTGAAGGATGGAGTTGGCAGAGGAGAAGGAGAGGAGCAAGATGCTGTGTGGGAGGTTGAATCACAGATGACCTTACTATGTTCCGGTCTTTATATTATGGGTTGTCTGATACTCACTTCGCTAGGTGTTATTCTTCTTCTGGGAATAAGTCTTCCACTTTTTCACCCTCTTTACCTCTCCCCTCTTTCCTTTCACTCTCCAACTCTTTGCTCTTTCCGTTGCCTCTTTCTTCACTCCTCCCCCTCATCACTTCACTGCTTTTAAATGTATGTAGTTCTGTTCTTGAGCTATTCTTGTCTATTAATGTTCTGCATTCATGTCATGTTTAATGTTTTGTGTGGAACCCAGGAAGAGTAGCTGCAGCTTTCGCAACAGCTAATGGGGATCCTAATAAAATACCAAATACTTCTTCCTCAACCCTACCTCCCTCTCCTCCAATTCCTTCCCTCTCACGTTCCTCACTCTGCCCCTATTCTTTTCCCTCCCTCCCTCATCTAGCTATGTGCAGATGGGTACGACGTCACCAACCTCCTATCGGCCGACCCAGCAGTCCGGAGGCGGGGTTTTAAGCTGGAGTACTTCCTGCGGCCGCCTGTTCAGGTGAGCCTACGCTCTAGAATATTTAGAGATGTGTATTATGACATCACTGTCCTATTCTTCTTCATCTCTTTCTAGAGAAGTGGTCATGGTGGGTATATCTGTCTAATCTTCCTTTGTCTGACTCTAGGTGACACTGCAGTTTGGCTTCCAGGTGGAAGTGTGTCGGGTGGATGTGGAGCTGTGGCCCTGGGGCATGGACCGAGGACAGGCCTGCAAGAGGCTGGAGATCAGCACCAGCTCTGACCCCCCACTCCCCCACAATCACAGCTTAGAGCAGGGCCAAACCCAGGCCCAGCAAGGCCAAGAGAAGGGCCAGCAATGGGACCAAGCCAAGGCCCAGTTCAAAGGCCACCAATGGAGCCTCCAGGCCCAACAATATAGTCTACAAGGCCAGGAGAAGAGCCAGCAATGGACCCAACGTGGCCAAACGCACAGCCACACAGACACCAGCCAGGGGGCTTTTCACCTGGTGGGACGATGTGAACTAACAGAAGAGACCCACGTCAGTTTCTCCCATCCCTGTTTCCGCCCGCGCCCTCCCTTCCCCTCCCTGCCCCCGGCACCCCGTGAGGGGTGTAGACAAGAGGAGCTGTGGAGCAGGGGCCCGCTCTCACTAGGCTCTGTGAAGCAGCTCCGTGTGACAGTGCCGTACGGTGCAGGTGCCTCCGCGATGGGGCTCAAGGCACTGGCAGTGTGGGGGCTGCCTTCTCGCTGCTGCCCTCCGGACGAGGTGGAGAGGGTGAGGATAACGCATGAGAACGCTAGCCTGAGACCAGTGCCACGGCTCAGCCACTTGGCATCAGCTCAGCCTTCACCTGTCAATCAACCACCGGCACTGTCACAGACGACAACAGCAACTAGGTACAATGTGTATAAAACAATGACTGTTTTCAACACAATGCATGAGGCAGATGAATTGCAACTCTTTTCACAAAGCCAAAGGCAAAACCGTCATCTGTGGGAGGATATTAATGTATTTTTCTCCTCTTTTCTATTCTCTGACCCCCAGCCTCCTGCAAGTACCTGAGGAGTTCCTGGACCCGCTGACCCAGGAAGTGATGTTGTTGCCCATGCTGCTGCCCAGTGGAGTGTCTGTTGACAGCTCTACTCTGGAGGAGTACCAGAGGAGGGAGGCTACCTGGGGTCGCGTCCCCAATGACCCCTTCACCGGTGTCCCCTTCGTCCCGGAGTCACAGGCCCTCCCCAACCCCCACCTGAAGAGCCGCATCGACCGCTTCTTGCTCCAGACAGGGTTAGAGGTCAGGGATGGAGCGGTTGGGAGGCAGGGCCATGGGGAGAGTCCGCAGCCCTCCAGACTCATACCTCCACAGAGGACTGGAGAGAGTAGGGACTCTGCTGTCACCACTGCTGCTGCTGTAGAGTCAGCAAACCACCAGGGGACACTTAGCCGAAACAGTGGGACTCGCACACAGACTACCCAAAAAGGGGCAGAAAGTGTTATTACACAGAGGAGCCAGCTTACGCAGTACAGGGGGACTGGGGCTTTTAACAACAGGGCGAAGAATGGGAATGGGAAGGATCGGTGCGTTGGTAAAGTTGGCCCTAAAGAAGGGGCAGTGGATAGAGTGAGTTCCCAGGAGGGAGGGCCAGACTTGGGGACAAGGAGAAAGCGAGAGCTTGAGGTTTGGGCCACTCTGATCCGTTCTAAGGGAAAGGGTGAGCCCACCGGGCCCAAAGCAGCCTCTGCTAGTGCTGGTCACTCCAAGGAGCTACTTCCTGACTTGAAAAGACCAAGAACAGATGCAAACCCCACTATCTCCTCAGGTGAGTGGTAAATGCGAAAAGCGTGAAAACAAAAACATTGCATTCTGGCGTTTAGTTAAAAGGCCTTTGTTTAGGGTTGGCTGTATCAAGTGTTTGAATGTGTGTCACTTACGAGTGGTTTTGTGTTATTCCTCTTGTTCCAGCCACAGTTCCTAGCAGTAGCTCCCATGAGCAGCGCTTGTCTGCCAGTCTAGACTATGAACAGCGTTTGTCTACCAGTCTAGACCAAGAACAGCGTTTGTCTGCCAGTCTAGACCAGGCCCTTCTCTCAGCCCTGCAGGGTCGACCCTCCTTTACCTCCTACCCCTCCCAAACCCCCCAGCTCCAGCACAAACACACAGACACACCTGCTGACACCCCAACAGGTAGGAACAGCCTCTAGCGGCTCTGTTTGAATTTGGCTAAAATGTACCCTTCCTTGGATTATGAATGCATGACGGGGAAATTCATTGGTTGAACAAGTTAGACGGTCAAGTAGTGCGGCGTTGCCTAGGTATCCGGGAGAAAAACATTTTGTCAGAGGCGGTCCAAGGACTTTCAGCCTCATTACACTGTACCAACTATTTTCTAGTCGTTATTATGTTCACCTACAGTACAATAAGAATTTGGTGGGTGATTATTTGTCCTGTTTCACTCATGCACAAGTGTTTGTTAATACGCATGTGTGAATTGGAAATGTGTTTTTTGCATAGCCCACTCTCCCTGAGACAGCCTCAGAGAGTGGGGTCACGGCCAGGGTCTGCCATTACCAACAGTGACCCCAGGTTTGCAGAGATAGGTTAACATCTGTCTTTATACTTCATCCTCCTCGACTCGCCATACAAACTTCCTTCCCATTGCTGTAATTAATGTAGTTTGTTGATAGAGCCTTTTCTAAAATAGTGTTTGTTGTTGGAGTATTAAGTGGTCAGTCAGGGAGTATAAAATACAAACTGTGAACAGACTCATTCAAGGTGTACATACTGCTCAATACATGCATTCTCTTTCTCTCCTTCATCCTCTTTCTCACCCTCTAGCTTTTCCTATTTCTCTCTTTCCCCCTCTTCTCTCCCCACTTCCCTTTCTCTCTCTCCCAGGTGAGAACAGGTGTGGTTCCTGTTCCTGCTCTCTATCAGTCTACTCGACCTCTCCATCAGCATATCGCCTGCCCTGTGGTCACTTCCTGTGCCGCCCCTGCCTACACAGGAAGTCCCGCCCACTTGTCACTACAGCAATGCCCAATCACATCCTCTGTCCCACCTGCCATAGCCCTGCCGCTTCCAGTGACATCACACACGTGCATCACTGAACAGAAAAATTTGTGTCGCATTAACCACTGAACGGGCTATGGCGGCAGGTAACCTAGCAGTTAAGAGTGTTGGGCCAGTAACTGAAAGGTTGCTGGTTCAAATCCCTGAGTCGACTAGGTGAAAAATCTGTCTGTACCCTTGAGCAAGGCACTTAAACCTAATTGCTTCTGTAAGTTGCTCTGGATAAGAGCGTCGGCTAAATGACTAAAATGTAAACGAACTGAACAACCCTACTGCAACTCACTGAAAATTTGTGTGCTCTCAACCACCAATGGATACGCAGTCACCCACTCACTCTGCCTGTGCTCTTCACTGCACATGTGAGCAGCAGAATAGTGGTGGACATTGGAGGAAACACAGATTACAATGGGACTCTTTCTTGTCCATTGGGCCTTGATGAACAATGACTTAAAATCCCTCCCTGCCTCTCTACCCCTGTCCCCAACAGAACTCATTAAAACGTTTACAGACATCTTCTGAAATGTGTGTTTCAGTTTGTATTATTCACTATGGTGATGTGGGTTCTACTTATACCCACCCAACTGTCATAACTTTAGAACCTTCCCTTTGCTTGGTCGGGGAGTGTTTGTTTCTGCTTTTCCAACTTGTCTTGCTAAACCAAGGCTAGAGTGTAGCGTCAGTGCGTCACAGCTGCCATTGTAGATCTGTACAGAGAGGAATAGAAAAGTGTGTTCAGTCACAAAGAATGGTTAGGAGAGAAAAGAAGTGTTGGGCCAGGCTGCTGTCTCATTGAGAAGTGGACAGTACAGAACAAACCTACCTTTGCTCCCCCTCTTCCTACTTTCCCCTTGTTTTCCCTCGTCTCAACTTAATTGTCCCAGAGGGGAAATATATTTTGCAGCAATACTCTTTAAACATGGACATAAATACGTTCATTGACGATTGACAGGGACTTCATACATACAGTGCCTCATGAGTGGACATACCCCTTGCACAGTCTTCACATTTTGCTGCCTTAAAATGACATCTAAAAAGGGATTACATTAGATTTCTTTCCTACAGAACTACACAACCTACTCCCCATATTCAAAATGAGAAAGTTAAAACATGTTATAAATTTATATTAAAACCGAAGATGTCTTGATTACATATGTCTTCACACCCCATAGTTAATACTTGGTGGGAACACCTTTGGCAGACATTACAGCAGCTGTGAATCATTTTTAATATTATTCTTCCAACTCTTCACAACTCTTAGGGCAACATATGTCCATTTGTTCTGGTCAGAATTGCTCAAGGTTGGTACATTTGGTTGGGGATCATTGATGGATGCAATATTCAAACCTTGTCTCTAATTTTCAAGCAAATTTAAGTGAGGATAGACTAAGACCACTCAACTCAACACCTCAAGGAAAGCCATTTTGGTGTGTCTTTGGTATAAAAATGTTAATGTCTTGCTGAAAAATAAAACTATCCCAGGGTTAGGTTTTCAGAAGACTCAGGTGTTTTTTTTAAAACTTTTTACCTGGGCTTTGCTCCTTTCACATTTATTTTGATCCTGACAAACTCCCCAGTCCCTGCCGATGACAAGCATACCCATAACATGATGCTTCTACCACAATACTTAAATACAGAGGGTTTCACTGTGTTGTATTGGATATGACCAAAACCTGTAGTTTTTAATTTAGGCCATACTGTTAATGTCTTTACTTAAGTAAAAATATTTTAAAGTACTACTTAAGTAGTTTTGTTTGGTATCTGTACTTTATTATTTATATTTTTGACTACCTAAAGAAAATGCCCTTTTTTTTTTGTACATTTTCCCTGACACCCAAAAGTACTTGTGCATTTCAAATGCTTAGCAAGACAGGACAATTGTCCAATTCACACACTTATCAATTTTCTATTAAGGTATCTTTACTCAAGTATAACAATACTTTTTCACCACTGAGTATTACTTAATGTTCTTGTTGCCAACTGAATGGATGAATTTAGTGTGTTTAACAGGCTTCCTTTCCCTTTGTTATTCAGGCCAGTAATGTAGAGTGGTGGCAGCATCAACTTATGGTCATAGCCATATGTGGGTGGGTGGCTTAGGAGTATTTTTGTCCACTCATACAGGAGTAATAAATCCCTACTTGAAGGAGTAATCTAATTTAGTGGATTTGTTTTATTTTCTATCCTGGGAGCACCCTCAGCACTCCTAGCACCCATGAATATGGGTATGTTTGTCACCAGCAGGGCCTGGGAGTTTGTAAAAATGGTAATAAATATGAAAGGCGCAAAGTCCAGGTAAAAAGTTTGAGGCAGGTTTTCCCTCTGTCTTCTGAAAATCCTTAAATCTGCTTAAAAAACTCAGACAATGTTTGAATATTGCTGTCCATGAACGATTCTCAACCAAATTTACTGAGCTTGAACAATTGACAAAAACAATGGATATACTGTGCATTTGGAAAGTATTCAGACCCTTTGACTTTTTCCAGTTTGTTACGTTCCAGCCTTATTCTAAAATGCATTAAATCGTTTTTTTCCCACTCAATCTACACACAATAACCCATAATGACAAAGCAAAAATCAGATTTTGAAATGTTGGCAAATTTATTAAAATATCACATTTACATAAGTATTCAAACGCTTTACTAAGTACTTTGTTGAAGCACCTTTGGCAGCGATTACAACCTCAAGTCTTCTTGGGTATGACGCTACAAGCTTGGCACACCTGTATTTGGGGAGTTTCTCCCATTTTTCTCTGCAGATCCTCTCAAGCTCTGTCAGGTTGGATGGGGAGCGTCGCTGCACAGCTATTTTCAGGTCTCTCCAGAGATGTTCGATCGGGTTCGAGTCTGGGCTCTGGCTGGACCACTCAAGGTAATTGACTTGTCCCAAAACCACTCCTGCGTTATCTTGGCTGTTTGCATAGAGTCATTGTCCTGTTGGAAGGTGAACCTTCGCCCCGGTCTGAGGTCCTGAGCGCTCTGGAGCAAGATTTCATCAAGGATCACTCTACTTTGCTCCGTCATCTTTCCCTCAATCCTGACTAGTCTCCCTGCTGTTGAAAAACATCCCCACAGCATGATGCTGCGACCACCATGCTTCACCCTAGGGATGGAGCCAGGTTTTCTCCAGACGTGACGCTTGGCCTTCAGGCCAAAGAGTTCAATCTTGGTTTCATCAGACCAGAGAATCTTGTTTCTCATGGTCTGAGAGTCCTTTAGGTGTCTTGGCAAACTCCAATCGGGCTGTCATGTGCCTTTTACTGAAGAGTGGCTTCCATCTGGCCACTACCATAAAGACCTGATTGGTGGAGTGCTGCAGAGATGGTTGTCCTTCTGGAAGGTTCTATCTCCACAGAGGAACTCTGGAGATCTGTCGAAGTGACCATCGGGTCACTCTCCCAATTGCTCAGTTTGGCTGGCAGCCAGCTCTAGGAGGAGTCTTGATGGTTGCAAACTAATTCAATATAAGAATGATGGAGACCACTGTTCTTGGGGACCTTAAATGCAGCAAACAATTTTTGATACCCTTCCCTAGATCTGTGCCCTGGCACAATCCTGTCTTGGAGCTCTATGGACAATTCCTTCGATTTGATGGCTTGGTTTTTGATCTGACATGCAATGTCAACTGTGGGACCTTTATATCGACAACTGTGTGCCTTTCCAAATCATGTCCAATCAATTTAATTTACCACAGGTGGACTCCAAGTTGTAGAAACATCAAGGATGATCAATGGAAACAGGATGCACCTGAGCTCAATTTTGAGTCTCATAGCAAAGGGTCTGAATACTTAATTTATTACACTTTTTTTTCTTAAATCTAATTTCTAACAACCTGTTTTTGCTTTGTCATTATGGGGTATTGTGTGTAGATTGATGAGGAAATGTTTTTATTTAATCGATTTTAGGATACGCTGTAATGTAACACAGTGGAAAAAGTCAAGGGGTCTGAATACTTTCAGAATGCACTGTATGTTACTGTAAGAGTTGTGCAAGGTTGGTGGAATCAGTCATTCACAGCTATAATGGCTTAAAAGGTACTTCCACCAAGTATTAAGTCAGGGGTGTGAAGACATTTGCATTCAATGTCTACTCATTTTGTATTTCTTAGTAATTGGCAAAATGTTGTATAATTTTTCTATCACTTTGAAAATGTGGAGTACATTGTGTAGATCGATGGGTAAAAAATATAATTCAATTTTTATATTTAATTTTAAGGCAGCAAAATGTCAAGACTGCAGTGGGAGTGTAGACTTCAACTAGCGACGGTAGGAGATCGACAGGGAATTCATAGGTGAATAAATGTAGCTATATACTTCTTCCTTGCCTCCTCTATTCATCCTCTCACACATGCCATTACGGGGACCCTTTGAGTTGTTTGCTGAAGGCTGAAACACTTCCAACCTTTTAGGCAAGAGAAGAAAGAGTGAGAGGTGTAGAAAGAGGGAGAGTGAACAGAGTGCTCCTTCAGCTGATGTGTCATTGTGAGGAAACAAATGGCAGAACCATGTGCTGAACTGAACTGACCATTGGAGGCCTGTACAACATGAACATCTCTCTGCTCCCTCTCTTCCTGTCTTCCATCTCAACTGACAGCAGGAGGCCAGTACAACATGGAACTACTCTACACCCAGTGGTGATTTTAGCATGTAAATCTTGATGGGGCAAAGAAAAAAAATGTGGGATGCATGTCAGCCAAGCAGCAACACAACACTAAACAATACATTAATTGTACTATAATGGTGACAAACGGTGCCCACAAACTGTTAGGGCCTACATAAAGCTGTCCCAACACCTTACCACTGCTACACCTGGCTATCAGCGGAGCCTTATCTGGTAGCGAAACAGTTCATTCAGCCTCATTTACTGCCTTTAAAAAAACTTAGCTGATATGGCCGACTTGCTTAAGCAAATGTGGTTTCTACTAACAATTGAGATGTACAAACAGCGGATACGAGGCAATGGGTAACGATGCTTCGTGGGTGGCTGTTGTCTGTGTGCAGAGGGTCCCTGGTTCGGGGACGGATGAAAGCTATACTGTTGCATTGAGGCTGTGGACCCGGATCACTGGTTGCTGCGGAAAAGGAGGAGGTCAAAAGGGGGGTGAGTGTAACCGATGTGAAATGGCTAACTAGTTAGCGGTAACTAGTTAACTAGTTAATAGTGTTTCAATCAGTGACGTCACTCGCTCTGAGACCTTGAAGTAGTTCTGTTGCTCTGCTAGGGCCGCCGCTTTTGTTGCGCGATGGGTAACGATGCTTCGTGGGTGGCTGTTGTCTGTGTGCAGAGGGTCCCTGGTTCGGCGAGAAGAGGGACAGAAGCTAATACTGTTGCATTTGTAAGCAGCTTTATTAACTTAATTACTTTCTTTTCTTTTTTTACATGGTTTGCAAACTGATATGTGACATGTATTAATGCCAAAATAACAAGCAAAACAGGCAAGACCCCCCCCCCCCAAAAAAAATATATATATATATGTACACGCCTGTTCAAAAGTTTAGGGTCACTTAAAAATGTCCTTGTTTTTGAAAGAAAACCAACCCCCCCCCCCCCCCCCCACATATTAAAATAACATCAAATTGATCAGAAATACAATGTAGACATTGTTAATGTTGTAAATGTATCTATTGTAGCTGGAAACGGCTGATTTTTAATGGAATATCTACATAGGCGTAGAGGCCCATTATCAGCAACCATCACTCCTGTGTTCCAATGGCACGTTGTGTTAGCTAATCAAAATGTATAATTTTAAAAGGCTAATTGATCATTAGAAAACCCTTTTGCAATTATGTTAGCACAGCTGAAAACTGTTGTTCTAATTAAAGAAGCAATACAACTGGCCTTCTTTAGACTAGTTGAGTATCTGAATCATCAGAATTTGTGGGTTCGATTACAGGCTCAAAATGGCCAGAAACAAATAACTTTCTTCTGAAACTCGTCAGGCTATTCTTGTTCTGAGAAATGAAGGCTATTCCATGTGAGAAATTGCCAAGAAACTGAAGATCTCGTACAACGCTGTGTACTACTCCCTTCACAGAACAGTGCAAACGGTCTCTAACCAGAATAGAAAGTGGAGTGGGAGGCCCTGGTGCACAACTGAGCAAGAGGACAAGTACATTAGTGTCTAGTTTGAGAAATAGAGCCTCACAAGACCGCAACTGGCAGCTTCATTAAATAGTACCCGCAAAACACCAGTCTCAATGTCAACAGTGAAGAGGCAGTTTATGGATGCTGGCCTTCTAGGCAGAGTTGCAAAGAAAAAGCCATATCTCAGACTGGCCAATAAAAATAAAAGATTAAGATGGGCAAAAGAACACAGACACTGGACAGAGGAACTCAGCCTAAAAGGCCAGCATCCCGGAGTCGCCTCTTCACTGTTCACGTTGAGACTGAAGTAGAAGACATGATGACTACAGGTGTTCCTTTTCTGGCCAATCGCAATGCCACATTCCATGCTTCAGCTGTGCGTTGAAAGGAAGACTGGTTGGCGATGTCTATTATTTTTTTCTTTTTTACAGAGTAGCTAGGTTAGCCTAACATATTTTGTTCCATAAAGGTTTTAGACCATTGTGTTTGAAATGTAGGCTAGAACGGGTTCGAGAATAGTGGGAAGATGAATCTGAGTGGGCTGGTAGCTGTTCTTGAACCATTGAAAATGACCTGGTGCGCATGCACGCATCCAAAGTGTCAAGATATTCAGAGAATATGTATTTGTTGTTTGTTATTTCATAACTAAGAAAAACATACATGTTGTTTTTCTCAAGCAATTTACAATTGTTGTTTATCTAAAGGCTATGCTGTGTTATGTTAACAATGACAACTATTTAATAAATCATAATTATGTTAACAATAATTACGGAATGAAATGTAGATTTTTTGGGGGGGACTCATCTGTGCTTCCAGTACTGCTTAAAACACACATACTGTCTTCAAAAATTGACATTTTTAAAACTATTTTAGTGTATTATTTTATATAGCTGTGGGGAAGGGCGGAGCTCCCTAGAGACGGCACGCTGTCTGGAGGATAACTTCCTGCCCACCCCCTGCTAGGTGGGAGACCCTGTGGATCTGAAGTAGAACGCTGTGCCGCAACCGGAGTCTGCTGTGACTCAGGTACGGTAGGTGTCAATGTGTATTTCGGTCTAGTGTGTTTCATCGGTTTGTGTGCTTACCCATAAAGGCTATATGTTTATATATATTTCTAATCCATATCATTACATGTCTGTTGTTGACAGAGAGCTGTGTTCTAGACTCACACTGTTTTGGGGAGAGTCCGTACCACTCTCCTGCGGACCACAGCTCCAGAGCCACAAGAAACTCACCGGAGGAACTGCTGATGCATCTACTACACTTTGCCACCAGGGGGCAGGGTGAATACTAACAATCTCACTCTAGACTCGCTCACATTTGAATGATTCCAAATCAACACTTACTAACTAGCCTTTCACACTTCTTCAAGATTGGACATGTATCAGCTATATGGTAATTGTTCCACCTTGCCAACTGATGGAGATTTCGCTATATTGTTGACCACTACTATCAAAGCGTTTTACATCATCTATACAATGTACCTAGCTCTAGCTGTATGGCCAGGGGTCATTTAGAATTGGGAAAAATGCTTAAACCACTGACAGAAATAACAAAAGGAGAAAAAGGATACAAGTTATGAACTGTGAAGAAGGCATTGTTTTTCCACACAAGGATGTATATACAGATAGATACAGTAGACCTACATATTGAATTATTCAATTCTACAAGACATTTTATTTCATAATGCCTCAATAGTTATAGGTATTGTACACACCACCGACCAACTGGTCGGTTGTGTTTTCTACCCAGTTCCAAGACAGGTTTTGGTACTTTTTAAGAGTAATTAGACCTGTCACATAACTTTGGTGAAAGGTGTTTTATTTCCTCCCCTCTAACATTCTGGTGTGTGTGTGTGTTATAATGACACCAGGAGCCAAAGTCACATTCAATACCTGGATGGTTAATTATACAGTGTATTGATGGTTAAATAATAACTGGTCTGAGGTTTGAGAAGACCAGTATGTGATATTGCGATAAGAAAATAGCAAGTTACCTTGTGGTGAGCGAGAGTGAAAAGGTGTGGAACATATGCAAGTCAATAGTAGTTCGAGCAACTAGCTCTCACAGTCTCACTTCAGAATTAGACATTCATACACATTTTTAAGTTGTTGCAAATATCAAAAGTGTTTAAGGTTACGTTTAGGCATTAACTCTGAATGGTTAAGGTAAGAGTTAAGGTTTGTGATAGGTTTTAAAACAAAAATCTCAAAAACAACTTTCCAGCACTGGATTCAAACTTAGGCTACAACCTTTGGAATCAGAGGCAGATGCTTACAGGAACCGACTTTAAGGTAACAGTGCTCACTGTTGCTCCTAGTGGCCGGTTTCAAAGTAATCTCCCGGCATCCTCAGACATGGGAGGACGTGGAATACTGGGTGTGTTTGTAAATTCATTCTGGAGTGCCACCGAGTGCTCTGGGCGTTAGTGAATTAAGAGCGTTGTCAGATTGTTAGTTCCTAAATTCAGAGTTTCGCTCTAGGAGTGTTCAGAGCGCACACTGGACACTCTGGACGAGAAGTAGGGTAAATCCGAGCATTCTGACCTCAAGGGCAGTCAAGCACCCAAGCTAACGTTGGTTAACTTGCTAGCTACTTCCAAACACATGAGAGAACACCTCACTCAGACCATTTTACTTGCCCTAGCTGAGCTGGTTAGGCTGTTTTCATGATATCTAGAGTGCTGGTGATTGTAACTGTTCTGCTGGCAACCATTTTATTTGTATTTTTTGCCAATGTTTACTGACGCTGGTCATATTCAACAGGTGTTGAGCGTTCGTAAATTCATCTGCGCTCTGGCACACTCAGACAGAGTGCTCTGAAATCGGAGTAGATGAGTGGTATGATGACGGAGATGGCAGCATCTTGACTAGCTCTTAAGCAACTCTGCAGTATTTGCTTTGTTTATGTACTATTTTTTACGTTATTAGCTCAGGAATTGTTTTGTGTCATTACATACAGCCGGGAAGAACTATTGGATATTAGAGAGGCGGTAACTCACCAGAACTTCCAGTATTACGACCAGGATTACGACTTCCCTAGAGCAGATCCTTTGTTTGCTCTCCCCAAAGCAATGAACTTATTCCAGAGGCTGACCCAAAACAACGCCGGCGGAGAACAGGTACTCCAGGCGATCTTCTGGTTCGATTTAGGAAGCGTGCACACCACCCACTGCTCCCGGTTATTTTACTCGCTAATGTCCAATCTCAAGATAATACAATTTATGAGCTCAAGGCGAGAGTTACTTTTCAGAGAGACACCAGGGATTGTAACATACTCGGCTTCACGGAAACATGGCTCTCTCGAGATATACTGTCTGACTCTGTAAAGCCAGTTGGGTTCTCAGTACATTGCGCCGACAGGAACAAACATCTCTCCGGGAAGCAGAAGTTTGGAGGTATATGTTTTATGATTAACGACTTATGGTGTAACTGTGATAACATACAGGAACTCAAGTCTTTCTGTTCACCCGACCTAGAATATCTCACAATCAAATGCTGACCGTACTACCTACCGAAACAGAAGACCGCCTTGAAGATCGGTCAAGCAGATACCACGATGGCCCTCAAAGAACTTCACTGGACTTTATGCAAACTGGAAACCACATATCCTGAGGTTGCATTTATTGTAGCTGGGGATTTTAACAAAGAAAATTTGATGAAAAGGCTCCCGAAATTCTATCAACATATTGATTGTTATACTCGCGATGCTAAAACCCTTGACCATTGCTATACTACCTTTCAGAATGCATAAGGCCCTCCCCCGCCCTCCATTTAGCAAATCGGACCACGATTCCATCTTGTTCCTCCCCTCCTATAGGCAGAATCTCAAACAGGAAGCACCCGTGGTGAGGACTATTCAACACTGGTCTGACCAATCAGAATAGATGGGAGCATTTGAGCAAAACTGAAAGCGCAAACCACTGCATTTAACCAGGGCAAGAAGACTGGGAATATGGAAGAATACAAACAGTGTAGTTATTCCCTCCGCAAAGCAATCAAGCAGGCTAAACGGTATAGGGACAAAGTTGAGTCCCAGTTCAACAGTTCAGACACGAGACGTATGTGGCAGGGTCTACAGACAATCACGGTTTAAAAACAGAAAACCAGCCACATTGCGCACACCGTCTTATTTCCAAACAAGCTGAACACCTTCTTCACTCGCTTTGACAATAATACAGTGCCACCGACGTGGTCCGCTATCAAGGACTGTGGGCTGTCCTTCTCTGTGGCCGACGTGAGTAAGACGTTTAAGCGTGTTAACCCTCGCAAGGCTGCCGGCCCAGATAGTATCCCTAGCCACGTCCTCAGAGCATGCGCAGACCAGCTGGCTGGTGTGGTCACGGATATATTCAATCTCTTTATCCCAGTCTGTTGTCCCCACATGCTTCAAGATGGCCACCATTGTCCTTAAGAAAGCAAAGGTAATTGAACTAAATGACCATCACCCCGTAGCACTCACCTCTGTCATCATGAAGTGCTTTGAGAGACTAGTCAAGGATCATATTACCTCCACCTTACCTGCCACCCTAGATCCACTTCAATTTGCTTACCGCCCCAATAGATCCATAGACGATGCAATCGCCACCACACTACACACTGCCCTGTTCCATCTGTACAAGAGGCATACCGATGTAAGAATGCTGTTCATTGACTATAACTCAGCATTTAACACCATAGTACCCTCCAAGTTCATCGTAAAGGACGAGGCCCTGGGTTTGAACCCCGCCCTGTGCAACTGGGTCCTGGACTTCCTGACGGGTCATCTCCAGGTGGTGAAGGTAGGAAACAACACGTCTTCAATGATCCTCAACACTGGGGCCCAACAAGGGTGCATGCTCAGCCCACTCCTGTACTCCCTGTTCACCCATGACTGTGTGGCCAAGCACGCCTCCAACTCAATCATCAAGTTTGCAGATGACACAACAGCTTGATTACCAACAACGATGAGACAGCCTACAGGGAGGTGTGGGCTCTGGGAGTGTGGTGCCAGGAAAATAACCTCTCACTCAACGTCAACAAAACTAAGGAGATGATTGTGGACTTCAGGAAACAGCAAAGGGGGCACCCCCCTATCGACATCGATGGGACCGCAGTGGAGAAGGTGGAAAGCTTCAAGTTCCTTGGCATACACATCACGGACAAACTGAAATGGTCCACCCACACAGACAGTGTGGTGAAGAAGGCGCAACAGCGCCTCTCCAATGACGAAATTTGGCTTAACACCTAAAACACTCAAACTTTTACAGATGCACAATTGAGAGCATCCTGTCGGGCTGTATCACCTCCTGGTACGGCAACTGCACCGCCCACAACCGCAAAGCTCTCCAGAGGGTGGTGCGGTCTGCCCAACTCATTACAGGGGAAAAACTTCCCGCCCTCCTGGACACCTACAGTGGGGCAAAAAAGTATTTAGTCAGCCACCAATTGTGCAAGTTCTCCCACTTAAAAAGATGAGAGAGGCCTGTCATTTTCATCATAGGTACACTTCAATTATGACCGACAAAATTATTTAAAAAATCCAGAAAATCACATTGTAGGATTTTTTATGAATTTATTTGCAAATTATGGTGGAAAATAAGTATTTGGTCACCTACAAACAAGCAAGATTTCTGGCTCTCACAGACCTGCAACTTCTTCTTTAAGAGGCTCCTCTGTCCTCCACTCGGGAGATTCAGTGGTCTTGTATGTCTTCCATTTCCTAATAATTGCTCCCACAGTTGATTTATTCAAACCAAGCTGCTTACCTATTGCAGATTCAGTCTTCCCAGCCTGGTGCAGGTCTACAATTTTGATTCTTGTGTCCTTTGACAGCTCTTTGGTCTTGGCCATAGTGGAGTTTGGAGTGTGACTGTTTGAGGTTGTGGACAGGTGTCTTTTATACTAATAATAAGTTCAAATAGGTGCCATTAATACAGGTAACGAGTGGAGGACAGAGGAGCCTCTTAAAGAAGTTGTTACAGGTCTGTGGGAGCCAGAAATCTTACTTGTTTGTAGGTGACCAAATACTTATTTTCCACCATAATTTGCAAATAAATTCATTAAAAATCCTACAGTGTGATTTTCAGAATTTTTTAAAATCAATTTGTCTGTTATAGTTGAAGTGTACATATGATGAAAATTACAAACCTCTCATCTTTTTAAGTGGGAGAACTTGCACAATTGGTGGCTGACTAAATACTTTTTTGCCCCAATGTATAGGGCTATATATCAATCTAGAACAGGATTATATATTTTGGATGCAATTTGAATGGAATTGATGGAGAGAGAAACAGAGAGAGTGCTCTCATATGTGCAGTAATTTAAAACAACAATATTTGAGTGACAGGCTGTTTTAAAAATACAAATCTTTACAATAAAAAAAATGGGACCCCCGAAAGCCAGATGGAGATGGGTAAATTAGAGGTGCATTCGGTCTTTATATTATAGACTATGCTGCAGAAAATGTAGGCCTACCTGTCACAAGAAAAAAAGAGCTGGGCTGTCTGTCCCCACCCTGTGAGTTTACGATTCATCATGTAGAGGCCGTAGAGAAGCCAAATTTAGACATTGCATATAATTAAAGAGTTCAATTTCACGCCATGCTCTTCATACAAATAATTTATTATAATTTACCGGTTTCTCACAGTTATTTATCCCGGGAAAGGGGAGTGGTTTTGGGCGGTAAATCTCGGTAACCGGGTTCCAACCATTCAACCCTAGTGTGTGTGTGTGTGTGTGTATACATGCATGCACGTAAGAGACATTGAAAGAGAGAAAGAGATCAAAATTGGCAGTAACTATAATTGGCAGTTATGTCCCCTAACAGGTATTGCTGAAAGTTGTTTATTTAGTAGCACAGGCAGGCTTATAATTAGTGGATTGTATCTGTTGTGACATGCTGACTTTCAGTTGATATTCAACAACTAGGCTGCCATTCTACGGTCATTCTATAGTCACAGTTTAAAACAACACAGATCACCTGACTTTAAGGAACATTTATGAGTGTAATTCTCGGAAGTACTTCAGCTACCTCCAGTTTTCGACTTAGATTTAAATAGGTTCCAGGTACTCATTCTGGGTGCCGGTACTGTTTATGTTTAGGTGCAGGAGCTCCACAATACTTTGAGCTGATATTCTATAAGAGGAACAGGAGCTCAAGCAGTAGAATATTTGAGGTGTCGGCACTCAGCTCCAATGAGCTCCTGCCCATGTCAAGCACTGGCTACCTCTCCAACTCTTTGTTCTCTGAAAGAACACTACCACATGTACCACTACAACTGTTACTACTACTACTACTACTACTACTACTTTATTACCATGCTTACTGAAGCCACTATTACAACTTCCTCTACTGCAATGACCACTACCATCACTAAGGCCACCATACTGCAACTCTTACAACTGATGGTAAACATTGCAGGTGGCATTCCTAAGTGCTGCGTGAAGACATCTATGGACATTCCCACCAATCTGCTGAGGAGAGGAGAGCAGAGATGCAGTTGAGCAATGGTGTCTGTGAGTTCAACACAATACTGTCTAGAGTACTATCGTTAGAATCATTTAAACTGTCATACTGTACAGGAAGGTGTAGTTATGACATACTAGTATGTCTGATATGATTTACGTTAAAGATTCAGTTATGCTAAAGGCATTCTGCTTCAGACGGTGACCTGAGACAATGATGGTCTTATCCTCCATGTCCACAGACTGCATGTGAAAGGGAAGAAGCTATGTGCCCACCCCAAGATCAAGAGAAAGCTGAAGAGACTCCAGAGGAAGGGGCAGAAAAGGCAGAAGAGGCCTTAGTGCTCTGTGGAGGGAGGGAACTCGTTAATGTGCGGCAGCTTGACTTTTCTGTCATGTATTTTTATACTTTGTACTTGTTTATTATGAAGTGTTCTGGAGGAGTTTTTTAATTGCATTAGTATGTTATGTGTGTTAAGCAGAAATCTGTGGCGCATGTGTGCTTAAAGCTACTTGTAATCCATCAACTAATCAATGTCATTCATGAAATGGTTTCCTATGGAATAAAACGTGTAATATCATCAAGGCTGGTCTGTGATATATGAAACATTCTTGTGTTGTTGATATTCTCATAAGCTGCGAGATATTAAAATGCTATCACTGTGGTCACCAACCCTCATTCTAAAGAGGTATACAGGTTTTTTCCCCAGCCCTGCACAAACACAACGGATTCTGCTACTTGAGGTTATTGATGATTAGTTGAGTAGCTGGTGTGTTAGTGCTGGAATGAGCTGCCGTGTATTTTTTCCCCCGCTGCCCCTCTTTCGAGACAGGTGCATCATAATGGTTCAATTTAAATCAAAACAAATTTCACACATATATTATTTAGTATATATTATCTTGTAAAGGCAAGATTAAATCAAGAATAGTGTGATGGGTGACAATATTACTCCATCTCTTGTGAATTATATATTATCACTTGTGAATGATGCCCAGCTTAAGGCAAACAGCGCATGGTTTTTTTGCAACTTTTTCTAGTCATAGCAGCACACCTCATGTGCCTAGCCTCACAACTAAAGTGGCCTTACAACTAAAGTGGCCAAACTTCTTAAAAGGAACCACATTAATCCACTTTACAATGGATGTAGGGCCTGCGCCTGAGTTTCAAGTGTGGGAAAGATCATTTTTATGGTAAAAATGCACCTTTATAATTAAAAGCATTACATGCATAATTGCATCTGTGGTCACTTTTGAGAATGGTGCTAATGGAACATTCGCACTTATAGCCTACTGCTGTGTGCGCATTGCTGAGCTCATAATGTGAAGAAATAGCCTAATAGCTTATCAACATTTTAAGCTAAACGTTCTCATCTGTTGCAACAGGCTGATTGCATAAAACAGTTTTTTTAATAGTAGTGGTTGTATTAATTTGGGATCTATCGCATCCCATAACTGTCCCGGACTATGTTTGGAATATTTAATTCACGGACAGAATAGGTCAACTTTTGTACTTTGAGGGGTAGTAGATTGACATAGGCTAGTGCTTTTGCTGTTCGTTAGGCCTACTCATCTTGTTGGCTGACAAAAAGTAAATGTGGACAGTTCTTCCAATATCTTCAATATACGCCTTGGAATTGCACAAGGACGCACACAGTTGCGTTCCCGATGTGTCTGTCTTCACTTGTAGCCCGTGAGAAAGAGAGAATGATAAAGTGTGTATAGCCTGCGCAAAAAAAACAAAGCAGTGCTCATGCTTTTCATGCAACTTTTTTCAAATCATCTTTAGAGTCACATCATGCAGCCTTCGAATGTATTAAAATCAAAACATATAGCCCAAAATTTGTATCACAACTAAAGTTACAAAATAACTCTAAATTAAGTATATAGGAGTTCCTGTTTTTTTGTTAATTGCTCAACACTGCGCAACACTGCGCACTCCCTGAAATCATTTGGAGAAAATATCCTTTCTATTTTTTTCAGTTTTGTTCAATTGTATTCTTCATACTATAAAATAATGCTGTAATTCTAAGCAAATATTGTCTGCTAAATGAACTAGCGTAGCCCACAGCCATGTGGAATAGCCAGATCAGGGCCTACCATAAGGACAAAGCAGAGTATGCTATTCTGTTCTTCTGAAATAGACTACATTTTTTTCATATCATGTTTCTTTTGACCTGTCTAAAATAAATAATGTATTTATTGTGATGGTGTAGGCTATATTACATGGATTTATTACACTTTTAAAAATTATCCTAAAATCACCACGCGCAATGCCAAGTATCGGCTGAAGTGGTGTAAAGCTCGCCGCCATTGGACTCTGGAGCAGTGGAAACGCATTCTCTGGGCCCCTTAGTTACAGTGAAGGAAAATCTTAATGCTACATTATAGAATGACATTCTAGACAATTCTGTGCTTCCAACTTTGTGGCAACAGTTTATGGGAAGGCCCTTTCCTGTTTCAGGATGAAAATGCCCCTGTGCACAAAGTGAGGTTCACACAGAAATGGTTTGTCAAGATCGGTGTGAAAAAAACTTGCCTGCACAGAGACCTAACCTCAACCCCATCGAACACCTTTGGGATGAATTGGAATGCTGACTGTGAGCCAGGCCTAATCACCCAACATCAGTACCCGACCTCACTAATGCTCTTGTGGGTGAATGGAAGCAAATCCCCACAGCAAAGTTCCATTATCTAATGTAAAGCCTTCCCAGAAGAATGGAGACTTATAGCAACAAAGAGGGGACCAACTCCATAATAATGCCCATGATTTTGGAATGAGATATTTGACGAGCAGGTGCCCACATACTTTTGTATCTATCTTAAAATGAATGCATTGCTTTAGATAAGAGGGTTTGCTTACTGACTAAAAATGTACATGTTTCACACCAGTCTAGAAAGATAGGAGAGGAAGCCGCTATATAGACTATGTGATGCCTACTTGGTATTACATTCTGTCTTCCAAGGAGAGAGATGTGCTGAAGTCTGTGAGACTGGAGAAGGAGGAATCGGAGAAGGAGGAAGCGAAGAAAGAGAAAGAAGCGGAGAGGGAGGAAGCGGAGAAAGAAGAAGCGGAGACAGAGGAAGCGGAGAAGGATTAAGTGGAGAGGGAGGAAGCAGAGAAGGATTAAGTGGAGACAGAGGAGGATTACGTGGAGAGGGAGGAAACAGAGGGAGAGAAGAGCCACTGAGCAGAGTAAAACAATGCTTCAGCTCAGCTCTCTTATCACCTGCCTACAAACCTGTGTAGAATAAAATGGACTCAGTGAAACGTTTCTAGATTTTGTCATAAAAGCAGCCAAGTACACATATGAGGAACTGTTCTAATTGTATTATCCAGTTACATTCACTAAATATCCATTTGGCTCCAAGAGCAGTGACTTCCAGCAGGGAGGATGTGACCTGTGTGGACTCAAGACAGACAAACAAACATATACACAGATACACAGCTAAATACAGTTTGATCTAGCCTGGGAACAGATCAAGTTTGATCTAAAAGAAAGGTGCAAAGTTTGCACTGACTGAACATTTTTAAAAACAAATTCCACAATGGCATCCTCTAATGGACTTACCTTTTGGTAATTTAGCAGAGCGATTTACAGGAGCAATTCAAATGCAATGTCATTCTACAAACAAAAGATTAGGTCTATATTATAGCCTAGAAGTTGACCATCACTGGAAATGAATTGTGAATAATCATGCAGCAGTCCATATGATTCAGCAAAATG
This sequence comes from Oncorhynchus mykiss, assembly GCF_013265735.2. Taxonomy (NCBI): domain Eukaryota; kingdom Metazoa; phylum Chordata; class Actinopteri; order Salmoniformes; family Salmonidae; genus Oncorhynchus; species Oncorhynchus mykiss. The sequence goes on along the minus strand of NC_048575.1, from coordinate 71,442,606 downwards.
ACATTACGTCTATTTTGTACTAGATGTATTTCTCCTTCCTTCTATGCAAAAAGTAAAAGTACAGATAGGCCTATTGCTTATAATCTTCCAGAGTTATGCAATTGTACACATTTCCTTCATAACACTTTTTCACTGCAACTATACGGTGTATGTGACAATAAAACTAAAACAAATACGAAAAATAATCGCTGCCTGTTTGAACAATCCCCGCCCAGTCTAATAACACTTCCTCCACACGATCGTGACAAAGCCAACGTGAAAGCAGCGGAGATCATTTCACATGTTGACGATTACAACTATTCTTGAAGTAATGTCTACCTCAGCTAACTTGCCAGAAGCCGAACATTCCGGGTTGTTGAAGTTTCTCTCTGCTGCGTTCTACGCCGTCAGTTCATTCTTGATCATTGTTGTTAACAAAACGATTCTCACAAACTACAGGTAAGATCGTTTCGTCACTGCAGTACTTACTGTGCAGAGGTCACTCGCTAGAAATCCTTTGCAAGTGGTGCTTTCAAGACAACTGGGAACTCGAAAACAATCGAGGGTAAATCATGACGTAAGTGATCTTTAGGTCGGGAAGGTCGGAACTCCAGAAAGAGGCCAGAGTTCCCGATTTGGCATTTCGAGTTGGATGACCGTTCAAATCTTTTTTTTTCTTCTAGTTCCCAGTGGTCTTGAACGCATGTAGTGGGAACTCGGAAATATCCGAGGGTTTTTAACGCGGCATGAGCATAGCAGCTGGAGCAGTGGTTGGGTGTACGCCGTATATCCACTTTTTCTGTGGCTATTGCCTATACTCCACGTCTTAATCCTCACCATGCGTATCAAAGTAGTGTAGTGGAGGTATACACCGTATCAATTAATAAGGCTGAAGGAACAGATCAGAATGTTTAGCTTAAATTGATAAACTATTATTTCTTTACATTTTAATTGTGCCAATGTGCACACATCGGTAGGCCTACGAGCAAATGTTCCAAAATGCAATTGGCTGGAAAACGCCGTTCTAAATGCGTACCTTACATACCAGCGCTTTCGTGGACAGAGATGGAAATATCCCTTAGAAATTTAGAAAGAGGGGTGATCTAAAGAAACAACAGCTATCATGGGTTGGTATTAGGCCCTAATCTATAGATTTCACATGACTGGGAATACAGATATGCATCTGTTGGTCACAGATACCTTTAAAAAAGGTAGTGTCGTGAATTAGAAGGTTTCTGATTTGACCATTAGCCTCATGCAGCGAAACATTGATCAGGCTGTTGATTACACATCTTCTTCACGTGGAGTTTATCAGGCTGTTGATTGCACATCTCCTTCACATGGAGTTGATCAGGCTGTTGATTGCACATCTCCTTCACATAGAGTTGATCTGGCTGTTGATTGATTGCACATCTCCTTCACATGGAGTTGATCTGGCTGTTGATTGATTGCACATCTCCTTCACATGGAGTTGATCTGGCTGTTGATTGATTGCACATCTCCTTCACATGGAGTTGATCAGGCTGTTGTTTGCACATCTCCTTCACATGGAGTTGATCAGGCTGTTGATTGCACATCTCCTTCACATGGCGTTGATCAGGCTGTTGATTGCGCATCTCCTTCACATGGAGTTGATCAGGCTGTTGATTGCGCATCTCCTTCACATGGAGTTGATCAGGCTGATTGCGCATCTCCTTCACATGGAGTTGATCGGGCTGTTGATTGCGCATCTCCTTCACATGGAGTTGATCGGGCTGTTGATTGCACATCTCCTTCACATGGAGTTGATCGGGCTGTTGATTGCACATCTCCTTCACATGGAGTTGATCGGGCTGTTGATTGCACATCTCCTTCACATGGAGTTGATCGGGCTGTTGATTGATTGCACATCTCCATCACATGGAGTTGATCGGGCTGTTGATTGATTGCACATCTCCTTCACATGGAGTTGATCAGGCTGTTGATTGATTGCACATCTCCTTCACATGGAGTTGATCAGGCTGTTGATTGATTGCACATCTCCTTCACATGGAGTTGATCAGGCTGTTGATTGATTGCACATCTCATTCACATGGAGTTGATCAGGATGTTGATTGATTGCACATCTCCTTCACATGGAGTTGATCAGGCTGTTGATTGTGGCCTGTGGAATGTTGTCCTACTCCTATTTAATAGTTGTGCGAATTTGCTAGATATTGGCGGGAACTGGAACACACTGTCGTACCTGTCGATCCAGAGCATCCCAGACGTTCTCAATGGGTGACATGTCGTGAGTATGCAGGCCATGCGAGAACTGGGACATTTTCAGCTTCCAGGAATTGTGTACAGATCCTTGCGACATGGGGCAGTGCATTATCATGCTGAAACATGAGGTGATGGCAGCGGATGAATGGCACAACAATGGGCCTCAGGATCTCATCACAGTATCTCTGTGTATTCAAATTGCCATAGATAAAATCCATTGTGTCCGTTGTCTGTAGCTTATGCCTGCCCATACCATAACGCTATCGCCACTATGGGGCAATGTATTCACAACGTTGACATCAGCAAACCGCTCACCCACACTACGTTTACCATCTGCCCGGCACAGTTGAAACCAGGATTCATCCGTGAAGAGCACACTTCTCCAGCGTGCCAGTGGCTATCGAAGGTGAGCATTTACCCACTGAAGTTGGTTACAATGCCGAACTGCAGGAGCACACAGCTTCCCTGAGATGGGCACATCGCGCACCGCTACCGAGCATACTACTTGCCAATGTCCAGTCTCTTGACAACAAGGTTGATGAAATCCGAGCAAGGATAGCATTCCAGAGAAACATAAGAGACTGCAACTTTCTTTTCTTCACGGAAACATGGCTCACCCGAGACATGCTATTGGAGTCGGTACAGCCAGCTGGTTTCTTCCGGCATCGCGCCGACAGAAACAAGCATCTTTCTGGTAAGAAGAGGGCCGGGGGGGTATGCCTTATGATTAACGAGACGTGGTGTTATCATAACAACATACAGGAACTCAAGTCCTTCTGTTCACCTGACTTAGAATTCCTCACAATCAAATGTCGACCGCATTATCTACCAAGAGAATTCTCTTCGATTATAATCACAGCCGCATATATTCCCCCTCCCAAGCAGATATATCGATGGCCCTGAACAAACTTTATTTGACTATGTAAACTGGAAACCACATATCCTGAGGCTGCATTAATTGTAGCTAGGATTTTAACAAGGCTGAAAACAAGACTCCCTAAATTCTATCAGCATATCGATTGTGCTACCAGGGCTGGTAAAACCCTGGAACATTGTTATTCTAACTTCCGCGACGCATATAAGGCCCTCCCCCGCCCTCCTTTCGGAAAAGCTGACCACGACTCCATTTTGTTGCTCCCAGCCTATAGACACAGACTTAAACAGGAAGCTCCCGCGCTCCGGTCTCTTCAACGCTGGTCTGACCAATCTGATTCCTCGCTTCAAGATTGCTTCAATCACGTGGATTGGGATATGTTCCGCATTGCGTCAAACAACAACATTGACGAATACGCTGATTTGGTGAGCTAGTTTATTAGCAAGTGCATTGGTGATGTCGTACCCACAGCAACGATTAAAACATTCCCAAACCAGAAACCGTGGATTGATGGCAGCATTTGCGCGAAACTGAAAGCGCGAACCACTGCTTTTAACCAGGGCAAGGTTACCGGAAACATGACCGACTACAAACAGTGTAGCTATTCCCTCCGCAAGGCAATCAAACAAGCTAAGCGTCAGTATAGAGACAAAGTAGAGTCGCAATTCAATGGCTCAGACACAAGAGGTCTACAGTCAATCAGGGATTACCAAATGAAAACCAGCCCCGTCGCGGACCAGGATGTCTTGCTCCCAGACAGACTAAACAACTTCTTTGCTCGCTTTGAGGACAATACAGTGCCACTGACACGGCCCGCTACCAAAACCTGTAGACTCTCCTTCACTGCAGCCGACGTGAGTAAAACATTTAAAAGTGTTAACCCTCGCAAGGTTGCCGGACCAGACGGCGTCCCCAGTCGCGTACTCAGAGCATGCGCAGACCAGCTGGCTGGTGTGTTTACGGACATATTCAATCAATCCTTATCCCAATCTGCTGTTCCCACATGCTTCAAGAGGGCCACCATTGTTCCTGTTCCCAAGAAAGCTAAGGTAACTGAGCTAAACGACTACCGCCCCGTAGCACTCACGTCCGTCATCATGAAGTGTTTTGAGAGACTAGTCAAGGACCATATCACCTGCACCCTACCTGACACCCTAGACCCACTACAATTTGCTTACCGCCCCAATAGGTCCACAGACGACGCAATCGCAACCACACTGCACACTGCCCTAACCCATCTGGACAAGAGGAATACCTATGTGAGAATGCTGTACTACAGCTCAGCATTTAACACCATAGTACCCTCCAAACTCGTCATCAAGCAGTCTCGAGCCCGCCCTGCCCAACTGGGTACTGGACTTCCTGACAGGCTTCCCCCAGGTGGTGAGGGTAGGTAGTAACAACATCTCCGCTGAACTCCGCTGATCCTCAACACTGGGGCCCCATAAGGGTGCGTTCTGAGCCCTCTCCTGTACTCCCTGTTCACCCACGACTGCGTGGCCATGCACGCCTCCAACTCAATCATCAAGTTTGTAGATGACACTACAGTGGTAGGCTTGATTACCAACAACAGGGAGGAGGTGAGGGCCCTCGGAGTGTGGTGTCAGGAAAATAACCTCTCACTCAACGTCAACAAACAAAGGAGATGATCGTGGACTTCAGGAAACAGCAGAGGGAGCACCCCCCTATCCACATCGACGGGACTGTAGTGGAGAGGGTAGTAAGTTTTAAGTTCCTCGGCGTATACATCACGGACAAACTGAATTGGTCCACCCACACAGACAGCGTGGTGAAATTTGGCTTGTCACCAAAAGCACTCACAAACTTTTACAGATGCACAATCGAGAGCATCCTGTCGGGCTGTATCACCGCCTGGTACGGCAACTGCTCCGCCCACAACCGTAAGGCTCTCCATAGGGTAGTGAGGTCTGCACAACGCATCACCGGGGGCAAACTACCTGCCCTCCAGGACACCTACACCACCCGATGTCACAGGAAGGCCATAAAGAACATCAAGGACAACAACGACCCGAGACACTGCCTGTTCACCCCGCTATCATCCAGAAGGCGAGGTCAGTACAGGTGCATCAAAGCAGGGACAGAGAGACTGAAAAACAGCTTCTATCTCAAGGCCATTAGACTGTTAAACAGCCACCACTAACATTGAGTGGCTGCTGCCATCATACTGACTCAACTCCAGCCACTTTAATATTGGAAAAATGTTTTTTTAAATGTATCACTAGCCACTTTAAACAATGCCACTTCATATAATGTTTACATACCCTACATTACTCATCTCATATGTATATACTGTACTCGATACCATCTACTGCATCTTGCCTATGCCGTTCTGTACCATCACTCATTCATAAATCTTTATGTACATATTCTTTATCCCTTTACACTTGTGTGTATAAGGTAGTAGTTGTGGAATTGTTAGGTTAGATTACTCATGGGTTATTACTGCATTGTCAGAACTAGAAGTACAAGCATTTCGCTACACTCGCATTAACATCTGCTAACCATGTGTATGTGACAAATACAATTTGATTTGATTTTGATAATTTGTGCAGAAATTCTTTGTACAATCAAACTCTGTTTCATCAGCTGTCTGGATGGCTAGTCTCAGTCTCCAGCAGGATATGCAGGTCCTGGGCTGGTGTGGTTACACGTGGTCTGTGGTTGGAGTCCGGCTGGACGTACTGCCAAGTTCTCTAAAACGACGTTGGAGGCTGTTGTAGAACATTCAATTCTTTGGCAACAGCTGGTGGACATTCCTGCAGTCAGCATGCCAATTGCACTTGAGACATCTGTGGCATTGTCCCATTTTAGTGTCCTTTTATTGTCCCCAGAACAAGGTGCACCTGTGTGATGATCATGCAGTTTAATTAGCTTCTTGTTATGCCACACCTGTCAGGTGAATGGATTGTAAAGGAGAAATGCTCACTAACAGGGATGTAAACATAGTTGTTGCCAAAATTTGAGAGAAATAAGCTTTATGTGCGTATGGAAAATTTCCGGGATCTTTTATTTCAGCTCATAAAATAGGGTGGGTATAATTTGTGTAACGTTCCAACAGGAATCTGTTCCAAAAACTTCGTAAAGTACAAGGTTGCCAACAAACAACGTACACCACGTAGCTTATTCTTAATATTTGTCCATAGGCTACCAGAGTGAGGACAGACATTTTTCGGAATAAACGATGGGAGTGAAAAACTTAATGAAATAGCCCACTCCCTACCCGGTATCTTATTATGCCGCTATACAACTTTTTTATGCGTTGTTTGTTGGCAGCCTTGTTATTTTACAACGTTTTTGCAACAGATTCCTGTTTGGAAGTTTCCATAAATTATACCCACCCCATGAAACATGGGACCAACACTTTACATGTTGCATTTTATATTTTTGTTCAGTATAGCTACAAAGTAGCCTCTGCCTATCTGGCAGAATTATATGATTATTTTCACCAATCCAGTGGCCATTTGTTTAGCAAACTCCGTCTCATGTGCGCTACAAACACCAGTAACCAAACGAGCAGTGCTAGAATTAAAAGGTAAATTCACTCAAACCTACATATCTTAGATTTTTCCTTGACCTCAAAAGTGGTCTGCTGATGTGATCTAAGGATTGTTGTGGACTTAGAACATCCAATTTAGTTATTTTTCTATTAAAAAAAGTGTGACCGATTGAAAATAACCTGAAAAGAATGGTGGAAATTTGAAACCTGTGAATTTCTGTCTCAGCTGAGTCTCCACTTATCTGTTTCAATAATATACCTACTATTAGCCTACCAAGACCAATATGGAAGCAAAGGTATCTGATCTTTTTAGGTTATTAAGAGTGTATGTCACAATTTATCATATCATTTTTCTTCACATAGGGTGCCGTTCCTTCGCCGGGTTGGCCGTTTGGAATATTTGAGCTAAATTAGAGTATACCTACTTCCCCAGGCAACACTGAACTTGAAGCTCCAACAGGCAGACAGTTGTTATGGGGTTGTTACACTTTATTAAAACGTCTTCTTTATTGACCAATAACATCTCTTTCCTCTCTCTTAGATTTCCCTCGTACATGTTTCTAGGAATTGGACAGGTAATATACCTCAATTCAGGATTCTTGAGGTAGAAGTTGCACAACAGATATACCCTCAGATTACCTTCACATCATCATAACCAACAAACCAAATTGTTGATGTAAAAAATATCTGATTCAATGTCAGTAACGCAAAATTGCCATCTTCTCATAAATATCGAACCCCTTCTTGATTTCCCCCTTTTTCCAGATGGCCACTACAATCATCATTCTCTATGCTGCTAAAATTAACCAAACAGTTCACTTTCAAGACTTTGACAGAAGCATTTTCATCAAAGTAAGTGTTTTTATTAAGTGAAGTAAGTTTGTTATATTCTTGTTTCAATCCTATGCCTGTCTGTCACAGATGCATACAACAAAAGGTGAACCACAATAAGTCTCAAAAAGAGTCAGATGTTCCAAGATGTATTTTTGCAGTTTGCCATCAATATAACATCTTGAATTCATTCATTAAATTAATTATTGCTATACAGATCTTCCCTCTACCTCTGCTGTATGTTGGAAACCACATAACAGGACTGGCGGGTACAAAGAAGTTAAGGTACAATGGAGTCTAAATTCATGAGTGAAACGTAATGCATTAGTTTCAGATATCATCTCAATTACAGTATGTACAACTTAAACACCAACCTCTACTCATAGGGACTTAGACCAGTGTTGCCAAGCACTCTGACAAATGCATTTATAAAAAAGCAGACAAATGTGATTGATCAATTTAATCCTTTACAGTTTACCCATGTTCACAGTCTTAAGGAAGTTCACCATATTGATGACAATGATCATGGAAGCAAGGATATTGAAGTTTGTGGCCATCTTTTCACATCTGTATATTTTATTGTCATCAACTGCTAATGTTCAGTTCAGCCTTATAGTATTAACATGTGAATTTCAATATCCTCTCCAGAAAAAAAATCCCTAGTCGTCTGATCTACAGTGTTTTGGCCATCGTTTTTGGAGCATTGGTGGCAGCAAGGTAAGTTGCAACTCAAATGTTCACACTGTTAACAAATTCCTGTTGAATGAGCTACTCTTCTCTGCTTGATATTACTGCTGAAAACATCAAAGATACTTTGAAGGAAGTCTTCATTACCATTATGAATAAAATGTTCCCTTTATTTTCTCCTATAGCTCCGACTTGGCCTTTGATGCCGAGGGCTACACATTCATTCTGCTTAATGATGTCTTCACTGCTGCCAGTGGTGTGTACACCAAGAAGAAATTGGGAACTGAGGTAGGACACATTCTTGCCACACTATAATAATAAGAGATAACACATTGATTTGAGCAAGTAAACTTGTTTTATTTTATTTTTTCTAATAAAATCCCAGAATGGTTCTGGATACTTTGAAAATACCAAGCACCTGATACTAGATTCTCTTTACAGGTAGATACTTCCAGTTTTCAGATTAAGATATTATTTAACAGACACAGGAGACTGCATACATATTTCTAAGGCAGCTTGGATGAATCCAGACATCATGTATGTTTACGTTCCAGCCATGTGAGGAAAGGTGAGGAGGTGAGGTATTGCTGACCTGAGCTCTATTGGTTGCATTGTGTAGGGTCTGAATTTGCATGATAATGACCTAATTGTGGCCAGGTTAAGTGATGTTGATTCATTTGTTAGGATGCACACTGGTAAAGTAAACAGTGCAGTATGCCTAACATGGTTGATAATTTTACCTTTAAGCTCCAGCAACACTCTCCTCTTATAGTTGCGAAGTTGAATAGCTAACTGTTTTGTGTAATACTGACTCACGTAAAATTGTATTTTCAATTTTTTTTTAAAGGGTCTTGGAAAATATGGGATCTTATTTTACAATGCATTCATCATTTTCATTCCAACTCTTTTGGCTAGTGCTTTCACTGGGGATTTACACAAGGTAAATGCATTTCCCTTTTTCTCAGGATATACGTTGATTTTAGGCACAGATCTAGGATCAGCTAATCCCTGTCTGTTTGACCTTGCCTGTGTGTGTGGTTTTGTGTTGACAGGCCATTACATATGAACACTGGTTGAACACCCCCTTTGTTTCTTGCTTCCTTATGTCCTGCATCATGGGGTGAGTGTACACATTACTGAAAGAGAAACTGGCAGCATATCCCTTTCTCTATGGCTGTTAAGAGGCATTATTCCACCTAAACTAGGCAGTTTAGTATGTTGATGTTCAACATTGTAAGAGCAATGAAGTGTAGACTGAATGAGGATATACTTCCTTACCAACCGGAGGCAGAGCAGAACACTGAGACACGCCCCACCTTAGCCTTGGCGTGGTCCCATTGGGCTCCATTGTTGCCGACAACTTCTTCTAACAATTCTCAGGACATATCAAAACATTAAATAGACCCCCAGTAGAGGGTGGTGATGGCCTTATTAATAAGAAGATATTGTGCTTCTCTCTGTTTCAGGTTTGTGCTGATGTATTCAATAGTGCTGTGTAGCCACTACAACTCAGCACTCACCACCACAGTGGTGGGAGCAATTAAGGTAAGAAGAACAACTGGACCAGTAACATGTGGGTCAATATGTTTGTTACTAACATTTAGGGTTATATTGACACAGCTGGATCAGGGTCAGTGAGCACAAAAGGGGAAAAACGTGTTTTCAAATGCAACCCTGATGCGAATGCCTGTGGGGAATCGTATTCTGATCATTTCCATCTCATGAGTCCACATACCCATGAATATCATGTCAAGTCAACTATATAGTGTATCAATTGTTTCCCTCAGAATGTTGCTGTGGCCTACATCGGTATGTTTTTAGGTGGAGATTACCTCTTTTCATGGACAAACTTCCTGGGCTTGAATATTTGGTAAGAATGGATGAATGTTTTATGTACACATTAGCAAAAGAAACCTGTTGCTATACCATTCTATTCTGGTTTTGCCAATGTCTAACTCTGTAGTTCTCTCTTCTCGTCAGTATATCAGGGGGACTTGTGTATTCCTACCTGACGTTCCACAGCAGCAGCAAACCATCCCAATGCAATGGAAGCAGAATCCAGAAAAAACAGGATCAGCTGAAGATTCCCATTATGGAAGATTCCACAGACAGACTCCTTGTAAAATAAGTTATCTTTATTTAACCTTTTATTTTATCAGGGTCCCATTGAGACCAAGGCCTCTTTTTCAAGGGAGCTCTGCGTGAACACAATTTGTAAGTGAATACACCTGCGATACAACTGGTCATGATGCCATAGTTTATTTTCTGTACTCTAAGCACAACCCTTTGTAACTGCTCCATATTGTAGCGGACGTTCTTACATTTGATGTTTTAATGTAACTTTATGAAAAATTATGATCATACTTTTGACAATGTTTATTATTTGTGTTGCAAGTTGAAACCTGTAATTTTACTTGTGTTGTCAAGACAAGTGGTGTTATACTATACATACATACTAGTACATGTGTAAATAGCAATGGCCACCAGTGGTTACTAAGCAACCCGTGAAACCAATGTGTGTACTGAGAGACATACTGTAGTGTATTGAGCTGTATGTACAAGGACAACTGAACTGCAGTGTAGTGATGATGAAGCTCTTACCAACCATTAGCATAGCAATAAACTAGAAGGAATGAACCCGTCTCCTGGATCATGATCATTGATGGTGTTTATTGAAGACCAACAAGTACCAACAGTGTGGACTGCCTATAAAGAGAAACTGTTTTAAACATCAACAATGTCATCTCTACAAAGCAAGTCAGAACATTTCATATCAAGGCTTAAAACGCACAATGCTATGGTCTGTTAACATGGTGGGAGGGAGAGTGAATTTCATAATCATTTAAACATCAACTTCAAAGCTCTTGTACTGTAGATTGTGTGCAGGAGATTTGTTTTCTCTTTTTCAAACAAACAAGTTGTGGAATATATTAACTGCCAAAACTTAACTTTTTAACCAAATAATCAACAAAGTGTTCAAAATACATCAAGATATATACACTACACTTGGGTTGTTTTGATTATTAACTAAGTTCCAGTTTAACCTGTGCTCTAGCAAAACAATGTATTGGACATGTCATCCCACTGGACTCAGACGTCAATTCAACATCTAAACTCAGCAAAAAAAGAAATGTCCTCTTTTCAGGACCCCGTCTTTCAAAGATCATTTGTAAAGATCCAAATGACTTCACAGATCTTCATTGTAAAGGGTTTAAACACTGTTTCCCATGTTTGTTCAATGAACCATAAACAATTAATGAACATGCACCTGTGGAACGTTCGTTAAGACACTAACAGCTTACAGACGGTAGGCAATTAAGGTCACAGTTATGAAAACTTAGGACACTAAAAGAGGCCTTCCAACTGACCCTGAAAAACACCAAAGGAAAGATGCCCAGGGTCCCTGCTCATCTGCGTGAATGTGCCTTAGGCATGCTGCAAGGAGGCATGAGGACTACAGATGTGGCCAGGGCAATACATTTCAATGTCTGTACTGTGAGAGGCCTAAGACAGCACTACAGGGACAGGCTGGACAGATGATCGTCCTCGCCAGTGGAAGACCACGTGTAAAACACCTGCACAGGATTGGTACATCTGAACATCATACCTGCGGGACAGGTACAGGATGGCAACAACTGCCCGAGTTACACCAGGAACGCACAATCCCTCCATCAGTGCTCAGACTGTCCGCAATAGGTTGAGAGAGGCTGGACTGAGGGCTTGTAGGCCTGTTGTAAGGCAGGTCCTCACCAGACATCACCGGCAACAACGTCACCCATGGGCACAAACCCATTGTCGCTGGACCAGACAGGACTGTCAAAAAGTGCTCTTCACTGACAAGTCACGGTTTTGTCTCACCAGGGGTGATGGTCGGATTTGCGTTTATCGTCGAAGGGATGAGCGTTACATCGAGGCCTGTACTCTGGAGCAGGATCGATTTGGGGGTGGAGAGTCTGTCATGGTCTGGGACGGTGTGTCACAGCATCATCGGACTGAGCTTTTTGTAATTGCAGGCAATCTCAATGCTGTGCGTTACAGGGAAGACATCCTCCTCCCTCATGTGGTACCCTTCCTGCAGGCTCATCCTGACATGACCCTCCAGCATGACAATGCCAACAGCCATACTGCTCGTTCTGTGCATTTCCTGCAAGAAGGGAATATCAGTGTTCTGCCATGGCCAGTGAAGAGCCAGATTTCAATCCCATTGAGCATGTCTGAGACCTGTTGGATCGGAGGGTGAGGGCTAGGGCCCCCCCCCCCCAGAAATGTCCTGGAACTTGCAGGTGCCTTGGTGGAAGAGTGGGGTAACATCTCACAGCAAGAACTGGCAAATATGGTGCAGACCATGAGGAGGAGATGCACTGCAGTACTTAATGCAGCAGGTGGCCACACCAGATACTTACTGATACTTTTGATTTTGACCCCCCCCCCCCCTTTGTTCAGGGACACATTATTCCATTTCTGTTAGTCACATGTCTGTGGATCTTGTTCCGTTTGACTCATTTGTTGAATCTTGTTATGTTCATAGAAATATTTGCACATGTTAAGTTTGCTCAAAATAAACACAGTTGACAGTGAGAGGACGTTTTTTGTTGTTGCTGAGTTTAGTTTTGATTTATATTCGATTGAGTTGTCAAGAAACGTAATATCAACAAACATTTTAACCATGTCGTTTAGGTTAAAAGCTGGGTGAAATAGACAAATATTCCCTAAAGTCCTTTACATTAATGACTTTTTCCAAATCTAATCAGTTTTGCACGTTGAGTCAATGTCATAACATCGTTTTTTTTATGCCTTGGAAACAACGTTGATTCAACCAGTATGTGCCCAGTGGGATACAACACTTAATCACATATGGCCAACAAAGCATCTGGGTGTTGCAGGAAGCACAAACCTAATGAAAACAACAAAAACATATATATAAAAACAATTGGCAATTTACACAATGTTAAGAGATGTAGTGTTGCTAACAAATAATAAAACATTGCAAATGCCAAGCATTCATTACACCCTCCTTTATGTAGAAACATGTCCCATTTCTCTATACTGGTCTAACATGTCCCATTTCTCTAGACTGGTCTAACATGTCCCATTTCTCTAGACTGGTCTAATAGGTGGAAACATGTCCAATTTCTCTAGACTGGTCTAACATGTCCCATTTCTCTAGACTGGTCTAACATGTCCCATTTCTCTAGACTGGTCTAATAGGTGGAAACATGTCCAATTTCTCTAGACTGGTCTAACATGTCCCATTTCTCTAGACTGGTCTAACATGTCCCATTTCTCTAGACTGGTCTAATAGGTGGAAACATGTCCCATTTCTCTAGACTGGTCTAACATGTCCCATTTCTCTAGACTGGTCTAACATGTCCCATTTCTCTAGACTGGTCTAATAGGTAGAAACATGTCCCATTTCTCTAGACTGGTCTAACATGTCCAATTTCTCTAGACTGGTCTAACATGTCCCATTTCTCTAGACTGGTCTAATAGGTAGAAACATGTCCCATTTCTCTAGACTGGTCTAATTTGTCCCATTTCTCTAGACTGGTCTAACATGTCCCATTTCTCTAGACTGGTCTAATAGGTAGAAACATGTCCCAATTCTCTAGACTGGTCTAACATGTCCCATTTCTCTAGACTGGTCAAACATGTCCCATTTCTCTAGACTGGACTAATAGGTAGAAACATGTCCCATTTCTCTAGACTGGTCTAACATGTCCCATTTCTCTAGACTGGTCTAATAGGTATAAACATGTCCCATTTCTCGAGACTGGTCTAACATGTCCCATTTCTCTAGACTGGTCTAATAGGTAGAAACATGTCCCATTTCTCTAGACTGGTCTAATAGGTAGAAACATGTCCCATTTCTCTAGACTGGTCTAACATGTCCCATTTCTCTAGACTGGTCTAATAGGTAGAAACATGTCCCATTTCTCTAGACTGGTCTAATAGGTAGAAACATGTCCCATTTCTCTAGACTGGTCTAACATGTCCCATTTCTCTAGACTGGTCTAACATGTCCCATTTCACTAGACTGGTCTAATAGGCAGAAACATGTCCCATTTCTCTAGACTGGTCTAACATGTCCCATTTCTCTAGACTGGTCTAACATGTCCCATTTCTCTAGACTGGTCTAACATGTCCCATTTCTCTAGACTGGTCTAGTAGGTAGAAACATGTCCCATTTCTCTAGACTGGTCTAACATGTCCCATTTCTCTAGACTGGTCTAATAGGTAGAAACATGTCCCATTTCTCTAGACTGGTCTAATAGGTGGAAACATGTCCCATTTCTCTAGACTGGTCTAATAGGTGGAAACATGTCCCAATTCTCTAGACGGGTCTAATAGGTAGAAACATGTCTCATTTCTCTAGACTGTTCTAATAGGTGGAAACATGTCCCATTTCTCTAGACTGGTCTAATAGGTGGAAACATGTCCCAATTCTCTAGACTGGTCTAATAGGTGGAAACATGTCCCATTTCTCTAGACTGGTCTAATAGGTAGAAACATGTCCCATTTCTCTAGACTGGTCTAATAGGTGGAAACATGTCCCATTTCTCTAAACTGGTCTGATAGGTGGAAACATGTCCCATTTCTCTAGACTGGTCTAACATGTCCCATTTCTCTAGACTGGTCTAATAGGTGGAAACATGTCCCATTTATCTAGACTGGTCTAACATGACCAATTTCTCTAGACTGGTCTAACATGTCCCATTTCTCTAGACTGGTCTAATAGGTGGAAACATGTCCCATTTCTTTAGACTGGTCTAACATGTCCCATTTCTCTAAACTGGTCTAATAGGTGGAAACATGTCCCATTTCTTTAGACTGGTCCAACATGTCCCATTTCTATAGACTGGTCTAACATGTCCCATTTCTCTAAACTGGTCTAATAGGTGGAAACATGTCCCATTTCTTTAGACTGGTCTAACATGTCCCATTTCTCTAGACTGGTCTAACATGTCCCATTTCTCTAGACTGGTCTAATAGGTGGAAACATGTCACATTTCTTTAGACTGGTCTAACATGTCCCATTTCTCTAAACTGGTCTAATAGGTGGAAACATGTCCCATTTATTTAGACTGGTCTAATAGGTGGAAACATGTTACATTGCAAGCTTAATCCATAAATGCAAAACTTAGTAGCAGATACTGTAGATACACGTGCTGCTGCAAAGGGGAGTACAATTCTAACGGCTAGAAGTTGACGTCGATAGATACTAAATAATTTTAGGGAGGCGATGATCAATATATTCTTCAATGGAACTATATGTCAGTACTTGGAGACAGCTTGTGATAGCAGATCGTTAACAAAAAGGACAAAAAAACATGATGAAATAAATACCTATGAAATGTTTATTATAGAGAAGGCTTGTACATACACCACCAATGGGGCTACAAGTCCGTATCTCCAATCAGCCAGCATCTTTTAATATAAAAGGTGGCGACACTAATGACTTTAAATACTCCTCTTCCGTATGTCTGGCCATGTAATTTGGTTAGAATGGAGAAGGCCAACGCCAGGCCTGCACAGCCATAGCATGGGCAGGCTTTTGTTCCAGCCCAGCTCTAACACACCTGACCCAACTAACTGTGGTCTAAATCCCCGTGATAAGATGATCATCTAGATCAGGTTTGTTAAGGGCTGATATGGAGCTGCGGCTGCTCACTCTGCGGCTCTCCAGGACAAGAGTTGTCCCTCCAGGGTTATAGCTACAGTTCTAGGTGTGATACATTTAATAGGTGAAGGGGTTGGAGCTTGCATTTTTGTGAAAGCTTGTGGCTAGCCACTACTGTAGATTAGGCTTGCAATGGGTTGCATCTCAATAGTCTCTACAGTGACTTCCTCCCCTCATCTACTCTCCTTCACCTGCACTGATCTGAAAGAACTACAGGTGGAAGCGAAATCCCCTGATAGGCTTCCACCACATTGCTTTTTCACCTATCGTGTCACAGTCCAGATCAGAGAATCAGGAGAGGAATCCACTTTCCAGTATTTAGATACACCTAAACGGTCCTATGACTGACCACACCCTGTATCACTCCATCCATCTGAGCTAAATCTACATAGACTTCCATTATATAAACATACTCACACAATATACTTTATCGTCAAAAGTAAAAGACACAACAAATAACTCGTTACCACCAAAGTGCAAACAAAACAAACTAAACATTAAAAGGTCATCTCCTCCAGTCTTTAGAAGGCAGAGGAAAGTGAAACATTCTTCATATATTGACATCTACAACACAGGAGGCTGGTGAGGGGAGGCTCATAATAATGGCTGGAATGTAGAGAATGGAATGTTCCATTTATTGCATTCCAGCCATTATTATGAGCCCGTCCTCCCCAACTAAGGTGCCACCAGCCACCTGTGATCTACAATCTTAGCAGCCTAATAAGGATACAATTGGAAGCTGGATAAGGTGCTTTTAGCTTGTGCCTGCCCCACACTGCACACGGAGAAGAACCCCAGATACTGATCTAAGTTCCGCTTAGAATTTCCCCCCATTAATGGTTAAGTATTTGGGGAGGGTAAGCTTATCCTAGATGTTTCCCTACAGACAAATTCTACCCAGAACACATTGTGCAGGGGGCAGAAGGGGAGTGACTGGGGAGGGTTTCAACACTGGGATATGGGTAGGGTTTCAGGCAGACAGGTTGTTAGCCAGCTCAATGAGCGCCAGGGCACCATGGAGACGCTCCCGTTGCTCTTGGAGACTCCGTTTGGCAGCCCCACCCCCGTTGCACTTCTCTTCCTCCATTGGCTCCTCCTCTTCCTCCTCATCTGATTGGAGAAACTCCCGGGGGTCCTGCTGCTCCTGGTCCTCCACCCCGCCCTTGCCCTGGGGTTTCCCCTTGGTGGGCACAGGGGCACGCTGCTCACGGGTCTGCCAGTACCTGCCACAACACAGAGAGTCAAAGGGGGATATGGTGAGAATTGGGGTGTGCAGAATAAGGTGAGATCCCTCAATTGCTTCACTTGTTTTACTATCCATCTGATCTGCCTGTCCCCCTCCCTCCAGAGCCACTCACTTTGCCAGCCACTCTGCCACAGCCTTGTTGTCTACAGACTGGGCCTTGTTTGGTCCCTCCTTGGGGTCTTCTCTCTTCAAACGGGCATATGGGTGCTTTGGGCAGTGCCGGTTAGCATGGGTAAAGCGACTCCCGCAGGCTTGGGAGAGAACAATGATATCAGAGTTAGTGGCATTCTTTTCTATATGGTGGATTCTGCACCCCTCCTATGAGAAAGGTCTAAAGGTACCACCTATATTTGGTAGGCCGTCATTGTAAAGCAGGCCGTTATTGTAAATAACAATTTGCTCTTAACTGACTTGCCTAGTTAAACAAAGGTTCAATAAATAAATAAATGGCCTTAAGGTATAATCTCAAAAGTGAAGGTCTAGTTGTGTGCTCACCTTTCTCAGAGCAGACAAAGGGCTTCTCTCCGGTGTGAAGGCGCTGGTGAGTCTTTAGCTGGCCACTCTGGACAAAAGCCTTGCCACAGTCAGGATAGTCACACGGGTAAGGCCTCTCCCCTGGGTGAGAACACAGGGAGAGCTATTCGTTTGTAATTGTTCTATTTTTCTAGCAGATGCCTATAAAAGTGAGCAGTGTGTTGGTGTTGTAACACAGGGAACCACATAGTGTCCTGGTAGTTTGGGTGTCAGTGTGTCAGGGCCATCTGTGCTCTGCTTTCACCTGTGTGTTCTCTTGCGGGCCCGTAGAGACTTTTCTCACCTGTGTGTGTTCTCTTGTGGGCCTGTAGGGATTTCTCTCTAGGAAACACACGGTTGCAGATGTTACAGCGGATGCGGCTGGAGGAACTCTCCCCCTCGTTAATCAACTCACGGACAGTGTCAGCACGCGGGCGGCCACGCCGAATAGCGTCCTCTTTACTGTCCTGAAAACCAAGTGGAAACAAAGTTACCTACAGTTATATTAATAAATGCAGCTTTATTTACTTTCTGAATAGTAGGTAGGCTTACAACTGCTTAGAATGCAGCATTATTCCATATCAACCTTTAAATAAATTGTATGGTCTATCATTATGCAAAACTAAAGTTAATGTGGTCATTGGTTAAGTAAAACTTACTAATGCATGGTGACATGTGACTGTTCAATTCTTGTCCAGTCCAATTTCAAATAACTGCTACATTATATTTTGTTCAATTAATGGTGCCGCAAGGTGCATGTATTCATTTATTCCAAGCACATCCGGAAACATTTTTGGCGGGCGACGCTACGTCACGTATGACAGCTGCCTGGGGTTTAAAATCCATCATGTCACACCGTGAGCGCGGGCGTTTTTTTAAATACACTTTTCAGAGTTTCCGTTTCACTCAAAACACGTTATTTTTGTTGCAAGCGCTCAAAGATACGGACTCTTAAAAAAAAATATTGGACAGCTATTCAGATTGCCACTAGATTGCATCATTCAATGATGTAGTGTAAAGTTAACTTTTAGCTGGCCAGTGACCTAAGAATCCTCTGAATGTAACATGATCACTAAGATTCTAAAGTTGAAGCAATGTAACCGATAATCTCATTCATTGCAAGACTATTTAACACAACAAATAATTGAGAGTTACATGCAAATAAATGCTAATGTTTTAGTTATTACGGCGTCATATCAGACACATAATTCATGCAAGGTCTAAAGAAGCCTACCGGATAGGATTTAAACTTCAACACAACACAATACTATTAGGCTAAACAACATGAAAAACAACCTCAAACTTATCCTACCTTCATCTGGTCATGGGAGGCACCCATGTCCGCCTCGCTGGCGGTGTTGGTCCCGGTAGGGGAGGCAGCCCCGTTTACCGAGCCCGGGCTCAGGCTCACATTATGGGCGTTCTCCCCCCACTTCCACGGGTACACCATGAAGTCGCTGAATCCAGGGCTGGTCGCTATCAGAGATTCGTTCTTCCTGGGCTTGATCGGGGTGGTTTTGATCACAGACACCAGGACTCTCTTTGGAGAGTCGTTGCAAAAAATAACTTGAGGATGCTTGTTCTCGGCCATCGTTGAGATGAAAGACGAATGTGTCAAAAGCTGATCAAATCTCAAATTGTATCACAATGCTCAGGAATCACTTGCCATCTGAAGAAAAAGCTATTTACCCAGCTTTGCTATCACGTAACCTGACTTTAGCAAAAAGTTGGGTTCGGCAGCTATAAGACCGAAAGTGTCCCACAAAATTCAGCTATTCAATCAGGAGTGAAAATAGGATTCATTTCCAAAGACGAAGAAAACCGTGCCACAATTCCTTATAAAAATATGGCACAAAAATTCATGAATTTACAAAAATTGTGTTCACACTGTCAATGTGGATACAATGTCTGCTCCTATTTTTGCAAGTATTTCCCGCGTTGCAAATCGCGCCTGGGCGGTTCATAAATCCTTTTACCACATGTATGGGAAATAACCTATTATAAGAGCCAAAGCATGAGGTAAACCCGAACGAGCGCAACACAGTAACCAATGGTCATCATCGGAACATTCAAAGTACGCTGATTGGTTTGTACTTTTTATCCAATGAGTTTTAAACGTTGTTGAGCGCGCCTTTCCGGACTGACAGCAGATTGAACCAATGTAGATAACGCAAATGAATCCGCTACGTATATTGGACGAAACAACCAATGGTACTAAAGGGCGGTTCATTTGACAGTAGACTGGGATTGGACCACTGTCGATCAAAAGCCTCTCCCGCGCATACAGCAGCCTGTGTTAATATATTACGTTTTTGGGACGATTTAAAGGGAAAGGGTGAGTCAATGGCGCCAAAGTTACGTAATCAAACCGCCAGAGAGAGAAACGATACTGAAACAAAGGTTGCAGTCAGTCATTTAACCTATGCACTACAGTACAGTTGTTATTACTATATTAATACACTGGGCCTATATAATTGAAGTTATATTTTGTTTATCAGAGGAGTATACAGTTTGTCCTATGTAAGAAGACTGGCATTGTAACATTTTAAAAAATATACAGAAAACCACTGAATACCTTTACCCTGGCTGCATATTGCACATTGCCTTGTCCTTATCTGTGGACATGTTTTGTGTAAGGGAGGAGTAAATAATTATAGTTCAATAGGTAATGGACTCACCTGTGTGTGTGTGTGTGTGTGTGTGTGTGTAGCCTCGTGTTCCCTCTTCTGGTTGTTGTGCCTCCTCAGGCCGGATCATGTTTTTTGTGATCGAATAGGAGCATCAATTGTGAATGGAGGTTGTATGACAAATATGTTTTATAGCAACTTCGTCTGGAATAAGTGAGATGGTGTCAGGGATTTCAACATTTTTTTTGTTGTATTTTTTTTTTGGGGGGGGGGGGGCGTTGCATAAGGTTGTGACCTTTATGGGACAGGCACTGACTGCGCTCTCCTATCCAGTATCTGATTCTGATACATGAAATGAGGGTCTGAGACAAGAACAGAGAGGGAAATGTTTAAGAGCGACTGCGCCTAAAATCCAGCGAATCCCTTTGAAAATGGCCTATGAGGCAGCAATATAAGAAAATAGATTACTTTAAAAGGTCAACTGCACTTCCCGATTTGGCATAATTTTTTATCTTAGCTCATTAAAAAAATACCATGACAAAAAAATACCATACTCATTAAAAAAATGCCATGACAGAAGGCAAACGAGAGTTGTCTTAAGGGTGTGGTTTCATGTGGGTGTTTCTTGGGTGTGTCCTTGTCATTCAATCACAACAAACATGTGCAGTAGTGAGTATAGCAAAGTAAGGAAAGCTAGCTTTGCTATGGAGTTAGACAATTCAAGACAATTCAAGTGTCTATACTTCAACAGCAAAGTTAGATGAGACAGAAGTTTATGAAGTAGGGCCTTGTAAACAAAAAGGGAGTAATGTAGAGATCTACGGGTCTTTAGCAAAGTCCAGCCAACCTTTTGATACAGGATGCAGTGGTGAGTATCAAAACTGTCACCTGTAACAAAACGAAGGGCACTATGGTAGATGGCATCCAAAGGTTTAAGAGTAGTAGCAGCTGCACTTTGATAAATAATATCACCACAATCAATTGTGGCCGGTAATGTCAAAGTGTCTGCAATAGCGTGTGGTTTCATAGCGCATTGTGCCTAGCCATTAACTGTGGGAATGATTCAAGTGCAGCGGTCAAATACGGCCCTTAGAGATCATGGGAAAAGGCTGCATTTGACCGTTGCACTTGAATCATTGCCACGGTGAATTGCTAGGCTCGCTACGCTATGAAACCACACTCTATTGCAAAGACTTTGATATTACCGGCCGCAATTGATATGGTGAAAACAATGTGTGGAGGCAGAGACACAGAAACTCACATCAATACCTTTGTCAAATAACACTGTTGTCGTGTTTTTGGCTATGCCGGATTAAGTGATATGACATGCTATTCTATAAAATAATTTATCTGTAATTAATATTACCTGATTAAGCTAATCAGGTAAATAGTTGACTAGAAAGTCGGGGCACCGTGAAATAATGTTTATAGAGCTGTTATCTTCCGAATAAACTCTTAAAGACCTAGTAATCTTTTACATCAATAGCAGTCAATACTTAATCGTCATCTTATTTAATCTCAAATCTCTGAAAGTTGTAAATTCTTGGTTATCTTCACAAACCCTTGCTAGCAAGTTGAATCAGCGATACAAAATTTGGTTGAATTATTTATTTACTAAATACCTAAATAATCACATAGAATTACATATACACAGAATGTATCATACATTGATTACAAATTATGTCATAAAGGAAAACGTCCCTAGCGGACGGAACTGATATGACAGCTGGTTACACAAAGAAAGGGGGCTGGGTTTGAGTGAAAGAGCGGGAAGACTGAGGAGCAAAAAGGTTTTGTGCCTCTATAGGGCCGTAGGCAGCTATGCTATCGTAAATACAGTATCTTTTGCATTCTAAATTACCGCCCATTTGAAAAAGGAAAATACAATAATATTTACTCTGAGCTGTGCTTCGATCGGTTGGTCGTAGATGGGAGGCCTGGTTGTCCTTTGAAGAATGTCTGGTGGTAGAATGGATATTTGGTAGTACCGTCATCGTTTGGTAGATAGATACTCTGTCCGTCCTCTCCTAGTCCATGTCTACAGTTGTCTACAGTAACACAACGGCTAGGAGGTATCAATTCTTTAGTGAATAAGAGTTCAAAGTTCATACCAAGTTGCCATAATTTAAACTCATGCTGGCTGGTATAGTTGAAATTCATCCTTCCGGCATGTAGGTTGTCACCTTAACATTGGAATTCGATGCTAATTTCATTAGGTTCTTGCTGAGGTTGGCTTAGTTCTGTAGGTGGTCTTTGTCTTTTCGACGTGGGGACCTCAAGTCCACACGTCCTTGGAACAGGAAGTTACATTTTCGTCAACGGGTTTATATAGTGGTGAAAGAAGGGCCTGTTTCATAGTTTTACAACCCATGTCTGTTCACTTGGGCGGGGCCTCTGAGTGAGCAGAGTGGTGTTCTTTTAACAAACAGTTCTCTCATTAAGAAGCTAAAATTACATTTAATCTTTTCACAAACAGTTTCATATTTAAACATTTAAATTGCACAACAATTCCATGTAAATCTGATAACTAGAATGTGTAGATTTTCCAATATACAGTTTATGTCGTCCTACCATCAGTAATCATGTCTCAGACGCCAACTGAACTGAATATTCACGCATATTTTCAACTGGTTGGCTTACCGAAATATGGTTCCATTTCCCATCGTTTGATGTCACCAGACTCTCTCTCAATGTTAACAAAGGCTTTACTAGAGTCACATCGGTAGAGTAGAGAGAGGAAAAAGGGGAAAGGTATTTATGGGGGTCATAAACCTCCCCCATCAGGCCGACGTCATGACATTGTTGAACAAAGAATTTATGCTATTACTAGCAATCAAGAGGAGACTGACTGAACCAATCAAAAACTCCCCAGCTTATGCTCTCCAAATGGATGATAGCTGTGAGGGCCGAGATTACCATGCATTGACTTTTGTTTGCTAAACATGTTTGGAGATGCTATTCACGAGGACGTATTGTTCCGTTAACGATTCCAGAGCATGAGAAGGCACAGGGGATGTTCAGTGTTCTGCATGGCTAAAGAATTTACGAAAAACAGATTCCATGGGAGTGAATGGTAGGCTTTTGCACGGATGGGGCTCAATCTATGGTGGGACCGCGGGCAGGCCTCTGTACTCTAGTTATGAATGTGTCTCGCTCTGCCATATGGATGTATTGTATGATACACCGAGAGCAACTGGCGGCAAAAGAGCTGAGCACAAAATTTGGAGATACTGTATACTGCAGCAGGTAACTTAGTTTGTAAACAACATCAAACGACATCCACTGCTCGCACGCCTGTTCGCCAAACTGTGTGGAGATATGGGATCAGAGGAAGAAAATGTTTTATTTCACACCGTGGCTTGGTGCTTATCGTGGGGGAGTGTTGAAAAGATTGTTTGCATTCAGAGAGGAGCTGTCATTCAACATGGATGTAAGAAAAAAAACAGACTTGGTTGACTTTCTGTGTAAAATCAAATAATAAAATGTCTCCTTGCCTATGTAACCGACATACTTGGGTAACTGAACAAACTGAATGCGAGCATGCAGGGAAAATACACCAATATTCTACAGATGAATGACCGAATCAGTGGATTCAGAGGAAATCATTCTTATTGTAGAGAGCCCTTCCCTTGGCTGTGTATGTTTCTAACAGAAAACAGCATCAGTAAGTGTCCCACACGAGTGAAGACTGCTCACCTCCAACGATTGGAAGAGCACTTTGGGACCTACTTCCCAATCCGTTTGACCATGATCCCGGCTCAGTTGACATGCCAGTATTTGTATTTATTATGGATCCCCATTAGTTGCTACCATGGCAGCAGCTGCTCTTCCTGCGGTCAAGCAAAATTAAGGCAGTTATACCATTTTAAAAACATTACAATACATTCACATCATATTTAACAACACATTAAGTGTGTGCCCTCAGGCCACTACTGTACTACCACATATCTACAACACAAAATATACAGTGCCTTGCGAAAGTATTCGGCCCCCTTGAACTTTGCGACCTTTTGCCACATTTCAGGCTTCAAACATAAAGATATAAAACGGTATTTTTTTGTGAAGAATCAACAACAAGTGGGACGCAATCATGAAGTGGAACATTTATTGGATATTTCAAACTTTTTTAACAAATCAAAAACTGAAAAATTGTGCGTGCAAAATTATTCAGCCCCCTTAAGTTAATTGATTAAGTTAATACTTTGTAGCGCCACCTTTTGCTGCGATTACAGCTGTAAGTCGCTTGGGGTATGTCTCTATCAGTTTTGCACATCGAGACACTGACATTTTTTCCCATTCCTCCTTGCAAAACAGCTCGAGCTCAGTGAGGTTGGATGGAGAGCATTTGTGAACAGCAGTTTTCAGTTCTTTCCACAGATTCTCGATTGGATTCAGGTCTGGACTTTGACTTGGCCATTCTAACACATGGATATGTTTATTTTTGAACCATTCCATTGTAGATTTTGCTTTATGTTTTGGATCATTGTCTTGTTGGAAGACAAATCTCCGTCCCAGTCTCAGGTCTTTTGCAGACTCCATCAGGTTTTCTTCCAGAATGGTCCTGTATTTGGCTCCATCCATCTTCCCATCAATTTTAACCATCTTCCCTGTCCCTGCTGAAGAAAAGCAGGCCCAAACCATGATGCTGCCACCACCATGTTTGACAGTGGGGATGGTGTGTTCAGGGTGATGAGCTGTGTTGCTTTTACGCCAAACATTACGTTTTGCATTGTTGCCAAAAAGTTCAATTTTTGTTTAATCTGACCAGAGCACCTTCTTCCACATGTTTGGTGTGTCTCCCAGGTGGCTTGTGGCAAACTTTAAACAACACTTTTTATGGATATCTTTAAGAAATGGCTTTCTTCTTGCCACTCTTCCATAAAGGCCAGATTTGTGCAATATACGACTGATTGTTGTCCTATGGACAGTCTCCCACCTCAGCTGTAGATCTCTGCAGTTCATCCAGAGTGATCATGGGCCTCTTGGCTGCATCTCTGATCAGTCTTCTCCTTGTATGAGCTGAAAGTTTAGAGGGACGGCCAGGTCTTGGTAGATTTGCAGTGGTCTGATACTCCTTCCATTTCAATATTATCGCTTGCACAGTGCTCCTTGGGATGTTTAAAGTTTGGGAAATATTTTTGTATCCAAATCCGGCTTTAAACTTCTTCACAACAGTATCTCGGACCTGCCTGGTGTGTTCCTTGTTCTTCATGATGCTCTCTGCTCTTTTAACGGACCTCTGAGACTATCACAGTGCAGGTGCATTTATACGGAGACTTGATTACACACAGGTGGATTGTATGTATCATCATTAGTCATTTAGGTCAACATTGGATCATTCAGAGATCCTCACTGAACTTCTGGAGAGAGTTTGCTGCACTGAAAGTAAAGGGGCTGAATAATTTTGCACGCCCAATTTTTCAGTTTTTGATTTGTTCAAAAAGTTTGAAATATCCAATAAATGTCGTTCCACTTCATGATTGTGTCCCACTTGTTGTTGATTCTTCACAAAAAAATACAGTTTTATATCTTTATGTTTGAAGCCTGAAATGTGGCAAAAGGTCGCAAAGTTCAAGGGGGCCGAATACTTTCGCAAGGCACTGTATTTGTACGTGTGTGTATAGTGCGTATGTTATCGTGTGTGTGTGTGTATGCATGTGTCTGTGTCTCTTCACAGTCCCCGCTGTTCCATAAGGTGTATTTTTTATCTGTTTTTTAAATCTAATTTTACTCCTTGCATGAGTTACTTGATATGGAATAGAGTTCCATGTAGTCATGGCTCTATGTATTACTGTGCGCCTCCCATAGTCTGTTCTGGACTTGGGGAACCGTGAAGAGACCTCTGGTGGCATGTCTTGTGGTGTATGCATGGGCGTCCGAGCAACGCGCCAGTAGTCAAAACATACAACTCGGTGCATTCAACATGTCAATACCTCTCACAAATACAAGTAGTGATGAATTCAATTAGAGGTCGACCGATTATTCAATGCCGGTACCGATTATTGGAGGACCAAAAAAAAGCTGATACCGATTAATCGGACAATTTTTATATATAGTTGTAATAATGACAATTACAACAATACTGAATGAACAATGAACACTTTTATTTTAACTTAATATAATACATCAATAAAATCAATTTAGTCTCAAATAAATAATGAAACATGTTCAATTTGGTTTAAATAATGCAAAAACAAAGTGTTGGGGAAGAAAGTAAAAGTGCAATATGTGCCATGTAAAAAAGCTAACGTTTAAGTTCCTTGCTCAGAACATGAGAACATATGAAAGCTGGTGGTTCCTTTTAACATGAGTCTTCAATAAGTTTTAGGTTGTAGTTATTATAGGACTATTTCTCTCTATACCATTTGTATTTCATTTACCTTTGACTATTGGATGCTCTAATAGGTACTTTAGTATTGTCAGCCTAATCTCGGGAGTTGATAGGCTTGAAGTCAAACAGCTCAATGCTTGAAGCATTTTTATTTTTTTTATTTTATTTTACCTTTATTTAACCAGGTAGGCAAGTTGAGAACAAGTTCTCATTTACAATTGCGACCTGGCCAAGATAAAGCAAAGCAGTTCGACAGATACAACAACACAGAGTTACACATGGAGTAAAACAAACATACAGTCAATAATAAAGTATAAACAAGTCTATATACAATGTGAGCAAATGAGGTGAGAAGGGAGGTAAAGGCAAAAAAAGGCCTTGGTGGCAAGGTAAATACAATATAGCAAGTAAAACACTGGAATGGTAGTTTTGCAATGGAAGAATGTGCAAAGTAGAAATAAAAATAATGGGGTGCAAAGGAGCAAAATAAATAAATAAATTAAATACAGTTGGGAAAGAGGTAGTTGATAGGGCTAAATTATATGTGGGCTATGTACAGGTGCAGTAATCTGTGAGCTGCTCTGACAGTTGGTGCTTAAAGCTAGTGAGGGAGATAAGTGTTTCCAGTTTCAGAGATTTTTGTAGTTCGTTCCAGTCATTGGCAGCAGAGAACTGGAAAGAGAGGCGGCCAAAGAAATAATTGGTTTTGGGGGTGACTAGAGAGATATACCTGCTGGAGCGTGTGCTACAGGTGGGAAATGCTATGGTGACCAGCGAGCTGAGATAAGGGGGGACTTTACCTAGCAGGGTCTTGTAGATGACATGGAGCCAGTGGGTTTGGCGACGAGTATGAAGCGAGGGCCAGCCAACGAGAGCGTACAGGTCGCAATGGTGGGTAGTGTATGGGGCTTTGGTGACAAAACGGATTGCACTGTGATAGACTGCATCCAGTTTGTTGAGTAGGGTATTGGAGGCTATTTTGTAAATTACATCGCCAAAGTCGAGGATTGGTAGGATGGTCAGTTTTACAAGGGTATGTTTGGCAG
The DNA here is from genome assembly GCF_013265735.2 of Oncorhynchus mykiss. Classification (NCBI taxonomy): domain Eukaryota; kingdom Metazoa; phylum Chordata; class Actinopteri; order Salmoniformes; family Salmonidae; genus Oncorhynchus; species Oncorhynchus mykiss. The sequence continues at coordinate 71,415,033 of NC_048575.1, read as the reverse complement.
CATGAGTGAAGGATGCTTTGTTGCGAAATAGGAAGCCAATTCTAGATTTAACTTTGGATTGGAGATGTTTGATATGGGTCTTTGCTAAGAGCTGCTGGCAAAGGCAGGAAAGTGCTGTTTGAATTAACGCTTACGAGCCTGCTGCTGCCTACCATTGCTCAGTCAGACTGCTCTATCAAATCATAGACTTAATTATAATACAATAACGCACAAAAATAGGTCATTAACATGGTCAAATCCGTAAACTATAATTTCGAAAACAAAACGTTTATTCTTTCAGTGAAATACGGAACCATTCCGTATTTTATCTAACGGGTGGCATCCATAAATCTAAATATTGCTGTTACATTACACAACCTTCAATGTTATGTCATAATTATGTAAAATTCTGGCAAATTAGTTTGCAACAAGCCAGGCAGCCCAAACAGTTCCATATACCCTGACTCTGCGTGCAATGAACGCAAGAGAAGTGACACAATTTCCCTAGTTAATATTGCCTACTAGCATGAATTTCTTTTAACTAAATATGCAGGTTTAAAAAAATATACTTCTGTGTATTGATTTTAAGAAAGGCATTGATGTTTATAGTTAGGTACATTCGTGCAACGATTGTGTTTTTTTCCACAAATGTGCTTTTGTTAAATCATCCCCCGTTTGGCGAAGTTGGCTGTCTATGTTAGGAAGAAATGGTCTTCACACAGTTCGCAATGAGCCAGGTGGCCCAAACTGCTGCATATACCTTGACTCTGTTGCACAGAACACAAGAGAAGTGACACAATTTCCCTAGTTAAAAGAAATTCATGTTAGCAGGCAATATTTACTAAATATGCAGGTTTAAAACTATATACTTGTGTATTGTTTAAAAAAAGGCGTTGATATTTATGGTTAGGTACACATTGGTGCAACGACAGTGCTTTTTTTGTGAATGCGCTTGTTAAATCACCCGTTTGGCGAAGTAGGCTGTGATTCAATGATAAATCAACAGGCACAGCATCGATTATATGCAACGCAGGACAAGCTAGATAAACTATAAAATATCATCAACCATGTGTAGTTAACTGGTGACTATGTAAAGATTGATTGTTTTTTATAAGAATAGTTTAATGCTAGCTAGCACCTTACCTTGACTCCTTGCTGCACTCGCATAACAGGTAGCCAGCCTGCCACGCAGTCTCCTCGTGGAGTGCAATGTAATCGGCCATAATCGGTGTACAAAATTGCCGATTACCGGTTGTTATGAAAACTTGAAATCGTCCCTAATTAATCGGCCATTAATCAGTCGACCTCTAAATTCAATCTCTCCTCCACTATGAGCCAGGAGAGATTGACATATTTATTAATGTTAGCTCTCTGTGTACATCCAAGGGCCAGCTGTGCTGCCCTGTTCTGAGCCAATCATTTTCCTAGGTCCTCTTTGTGGCACCTGACCACACGACTGAACAGTAGTCCAGGTGCGACAAAACTATGGCCTGTAGGACCTTCCTTGTTAATAGTGCTGTTAAGAAGTCAGAGCAGCGCTTTATTATGGACAGACTTCTCCCCATCTTAGCTGGTGTTGGATCAATATGTTTTGACCATGACAGTTTACAATCGAGGGTTACTCCAAACAATTTAGTCACCTCAACTTGCTCAATTTCCACATTAATCAGAACAAGATTTTGTTGAGGTTTAAGGTTTAGTGAATGATTTGTCCCAAATACAATGCTTTTAGTTTTGGAAATATTTAGGACAAATGTATTCCTTGCCACCCATTCTGAAACTAACTGCAGCTCTTTGTTAAGTGTTGCAGTCATTTCAGTCGCTGTAGTAGCTGATGTGTATAGTGTTGAGTCATCCGCATACATAGACACACACACACACGCCTCAACGTCACCAGTGAAGAGGTGACTCTGGGATGCTGACCTTCTAGGCACTGACGAGTTTCAGAAGAAAGATCTTCTTGTTTCTGGCCATTTTGAGCCTGAAATCGAACCCACAAATTCTGATGCTCCAGATACTCAACTAGTCTAAAGGACAGTTTTAATCGCTTCTTTTAATCAGCACAACAGTTTTCAGCTGTGCTGACATAATTGCAAAAGGTTTTTCTAATGATCAATTAGCCTTTTAAAATGATAAACTTGGATTAGCTAACACAATGTGCCATTAGAACACAGGAGTGATGGCTGCTGATAATGGGCCTCTATATGCCTATGTAGATATTCCATTAAAAAATCTGCCATTTCCAGCTACAATAGTCATTTACAACATTAATGTCTACACTGTATTTCTGATCAATTTGCTGTTATTTTAATGGACAATTTTTTGTTGCTTTTCTTTCAAAAATACAATTTCTAAGTGAACCCAAACTTTTGAACAGTAGTGTAGGTTACAGTCCATTTGTCATTTCAGCCACAAATGGTGGGAAAATTTTATGAAAATCTAGACATGGTGTAACAGGTACAGTTTGTAATTCCTCATTTTGCCATTGTATTGCTGGAGCTTTGATAAGAAGGCCCAGGCCTTTCAGCACATGGCTACTTAGAACAAACTCAGCAAAAAAAAGAAATGTCATCTCACTGTCAAGTGTGTTTATTTTTCATTTTTTTATCCAAAAATGAAATAGCGCCCCTAGAGATCCAACAGGTTAAGACACTAACAGGTTACAGACGTTTGGCAATTAAGGTCACAGTTATGAAAACTTAGGACACTAGAGGCCTTTCTACTGACTCTGAAAAACACAAAAAGAAAGATGCCCAGGGTTCCTGCTCATCTGTGTGAACGGGCCTTATAAATGCTGCAAGGATGCATGAGGACTACCGATTTGGCCAGGGCAATAAATTGCAATGTCCGTACTGTGAGACGCTTAAGACAGAGTTACAGGGAGACAGGACAGACAGCTGATTGTCCTCACAGTGGCAGACCACGTGTAACAACACCTGCACAGGATCGGTACATCCGAACATCACACCTGCGTGACAGGTACAGGATAGCAACAACTGCCTGAGTTACACCATCAATGCTCAGACTGTCCGCAAAAAAAAAAATAATAATAATTGGGGGGGGATAAAAAACGTTTATCTCATGATCTTGATAAAACAACTTTTGTTATGTTGTGATCATGAGATAATTATTATGTTGAGATTACGAATTATTTATTTGATTATTGTCCTCTCTGGAGGAATAGAGATGGTTGTAAAAAAAACAACTTATCCTTTAAGAGTCATGAATATTAAACAGACATGGGCGAGGTCTCTTCTAGTTCCCCACGTGAAACCATTTAAACTCACGACCAAACTATATGAGCCTACTAGGTGTTTAGCAAGTTCATGTAAAATGCTCGTTATACCATAACAACGTGTGGGTTGACTTCAGCAGTTTAACTATATTCGCTACTTTATGAATACTGTGTAGTAGCTAAATTAGCAAGCTACAATTCCATGGCTTTGAAGTTGATTGGCGTTTCCGAAAATGCAGCAATGCTCCCCGACGACTACGGTTGTATGGTGGCGAATCGTTTCTGTCAGCTTGTGGATGACGATGCCGACCCGTTCGACTTTATAAAACATGCCGAGGTACAGAAGGAGAAGAAAAAGAAAGCAAACCAAATGACAGTGAAGCCTAAAAAACCTGGACAGAGGGAGTCCCAGAAAGATAGGCGGGTCCCCGTTTTAGCCGACAGAGAAGACAACCTGCCAGGAAATAAAACAGGCAGGTGGCTAGTTTAGTAGGCTAGTTAGCAAAGTTAACTAATGGCTGGCACTGCCTAATTGGCTAGCTAATGAAAGCGCTTGCGTCTGTTCTGTCAAAGTGAAATTGTGTGTAGTGCACATGGATTCATTTAATGAAATGGCTACTAGCTAGACACCAAAGAAAGTACTCGGTAAAGCCTGGTTCGGAGTTCTTTCACGTCAATGAAAATGAGGGAAAGGATGCCACAGCAACAGACTATAGATGCACCCTACTGCAAGTCTCTCCTGTCGTATGGTTGGGGTGGGTATAATGTGTAAGGTTCCAACAGGAATCTGTTCCAAAAACTTCGTAAGGTACAAGGTTGCCGACAAAAACCGCACACAAAGTAGCATGATTAATTCACCTAGCCAACTAGCTGCCGAATAGGCATCAACTCACCACGTAGCTTATTCTTGATGTTTGTCCGTAGGCTACCAGAGTGAGGACAGACATTTTTCAGAATAAACGTGGTGAGTGAAAATTATGAAATGGCAGTATCTTATTCGACCGTTTTACAACTTTGTATGCGTTTTGTCGGCAACCTGGGTATTTAAGAATTTTTAAAAACAGATTCCTGTTTGACCGTTCCACAAGTTATACCACCCGTATGGTTGCATTGACGAGCAGAGGGCGCTATGATTCTACCCTGAAAATAACTTAATGCCACTGCGTAATTCTGGCAGTCAGGCCTGCCTAGTCCTATTTCTAAATTGTGTAAATCCAGCTTTCAGCTGAATTAGGTGCTTTCAGCACTGTGCTGATGCTGCAATGTCATTCAGAATGAGTGGCAGAACAAATGGGTGATGTTTCAGTAGACTAGATATTGGTATACAATGTTATTGTCCACTCGTCTACAGTAAATTTACCTTATCTCTAGATGATGCATGACAAATTTGACAATTCCATTTTAATCTCTGTTTTCAGGTGGTAAGTGGTCTGCCCGAGGGGGAGGGGTCCAGATTGAGACCAGAGGGTTGGTGGAGGCTGAGAGTGGCGCAAGGCGAGGTGTTCTTGGGGACTGCAGGACCAACCAAGAGGAACACCCACCGGAGTACTCCATCCAGAAGTAGGTCCCCTTTCTGTGGAGACGTGACAAATGGAACATTCTCTTGTTCCATCGCCTTCCTGGTGTGGCTATCCTATGAGCTTGGCCAAAGAAGCCTAAAATTTGACACTGCAAATGCCATGCTCAAATGAAACTTTCATTACTTTGGGAATTTATTTTTATGTTTTCATATGGCCATCATTAGGACCTTGATTAACTTTCTCCATGTATGTTCTCCCAGGCCAGCTCATTATGCTTGTGGCCAAGTTCAAGGAGGTGGCTACAGAAACATGGATACTACCGGTAGCTTCAACCTGAGGGGCAAGAGAGAATATGAACGCCACAGTGGAACGTGAGTGCTTATCAATGTTGCAAATGAGACTTGTGTAAAAGTAATGTCATTGTTTACCACATGGTAAATGTGAAGTTTTCTTGTCTTTCAGAGTCTTCTCCCTTGAGGAGAAGAGAGGAGGACGTGGGCTCTGGAACAGGGGCTGTGTTCAAGACTCTATTTCCATGGGGTGAGTTTACTACCACATGGAGAAGTTACAATAGTAAACCTGTTATTGACTATTTTACATTATAATTCCTAGCGATGGATGGTTTAGCATGGTTACGATCTTATCTATAGTGATGTAGGGGTGAATGTGAAGCCTGATGCAGGAGGCATCCCACCTGAGGCCGGCCAACAGCCAGCAGAGATGGCGGGAGAGAATCAGTGAGTCACCGCACCTCCACCACAACTCAACTTTTGGGGGTGATAACAACATTGATAGATACTGGGAAGATGCACAGTGTAACAGGTTTATTGGTTTTTAGCAGTTTTATTTATCCCTGACATTCATTACAGCCTATCAGAGGTGGAGGGGGATGTGGTGGTCCAAGTTGCCATGGAGATGTCTCTGGACGAGTGGAAGGCCCTGCAGGAGCAGTGTCGCCCCAAGGCAGAGTTTAACCTCCGTAAACTGGACTGCAAGGTGCCCTCCAAGGCCAGAGTAATACACAAGTCCAAACGTATTGAGGTGAATGACCCCTTCAGATTAGAGCTGTGGATCTTGACCTTTGGCAGGACCCGTACATTCATAAACAATTTGGCATTTATTTCTGTTAAAGTTGATGTGTTTCTGTTGTCTACATTTGGCGTTTCCTCTCCTAGAACTTGAAGGCGGCGTCTGTGGAGGAACAGGAAGAGGACTGTCACTTCTCCAGTCTGCGCAGGTCTGCCAATGACATCACTTCCCATGTGGAGTTCAACTTTGGCAGCCTGCTGCGCCCCAGCCGAGGGGGGAAGGGACAAGGCAGGGGGGAGAGAGGGGGGGTGACTGAAAAGGTAGGTCTTCTCTCCTTTAGACAAGATGCTGGAAACCACTACATTAGGGCAGGGGGTTTTGAGTTCTATACAGACCAGTTTTATTTTGAAGTGAAAGCTGCTGGCAACGGTTTGACCAGTTCCTGGTAACATGATTTTTAAAATTTAAATACAATGACTGATTACAAATAAATAATCTGACCATTTTGTTAGAACTTATTTCAGAAGCATGAATTTATCCTGTCCCACTTGTATTAATGTCCTGTTGTGCTTCTCTCCAGGCTTACGTCCTAGCCCCAAACCCAGAAGACCCTGATGACTTCCCTGCATTGACTGTGGGGAGATAGGTTACTCACTATATATAATCTAATACAATTTTGGGAATTTACAGTGTGCCTGTAAATTCCCAAAATAATCAAGGATGTATATACTTGAGATTAATTGTATTACAAGGGATTCCCTGTTTACATTTGCCTCCTGTTGAAATGGGTTGCTCTCTAATAAGCACTGTTTGGTTTGTTGCTATGACAACACATTGGTCTTGTGTACATTTGTTATTTCTCCTGGCTTGGGATCTGACTGAAGCAATGTTAATAAGACCTGTGATAAATGCACTGATGGCTTGTGTCTTGTCTTACTCTGTTGCTCTTAAGGACACAACAGCCCAACAGTAAGGGTGTCCTGCCCCAGACAGAATATTGGCAGTCCATTTTCTTACAATTTTTCAATGATTCTACATTTTCAATAGCCATTGTTCGACACCCAGGTGTGATCTACTGTGAACGGCAGACTGTTCCTGTTGAGCTGTCTTGTACTTTACACACTTGCGTCTTACCAGTTAAGGGTGTTCTGTGGAGACTGATGTACAGCTGCAGACACTGTTCAGAACCTTCACAGCACACACTGAACAATTCTCTCCTGTGAAACTATCTACATCTGTTCTCTGCTTTCGTCTAGCACAATTAAGTGTAAGATTTAAGTACAAAGCTTGGAAAACCATGCATGGCACTAGTAAGGGGTGTCCAACAGAGTTCAGTTTGTCACATGTAATTTATAGAATATAAGACAAGGGTGTGTACAAGTGGTGGGATTTTATTTCAAAGCTGGTATACTCCATGTGCATGAGTCACAAATGAGGTGTCCCTTTAGGACTTATTTTTCTGTAATACTTCTGTATGGTTCACGTACAAAAATATTTACAAAGTACAAATCAAATGTTTTCAGGGTATCAAATGACTTATTTACAGTTAAGTACAGCATCTCAACAAAAATACAGATGAAACGCTTCACTGGGTAAAAGGGCATAGAAATGCAGGCAAATCAGATATTCAGGGTGGCATTGTAGTTACATTTCTATATGCAACATTCAGAAAGATACCCCCTAGACTAGACAGCCCTCTTCAACAAGAATTGACTTGAGCTAGGATTTTCACAACTTCTCATTAAAGGTTAAATCTGAGCGGTGCCTAGCGCTGACGGACCTTTGTCAACAAGAAAATAAGACCGTTAGTCTGACAGTTCGGGATTGCTGTGGCAACATTCGACGTAAACAAGCAGGCAACGCTTATGTACTGGTAACTTCCAAAATAAAGGAACCTCAAGTGTTTTATAGGGCCACCCAAATGGTGTCAATGTGCCTGGGCATAGATTCTACAAGAGTGGACCTGGTGACAGACACGCACACCCGCTGAGACCCCTCTTTCAAAATCACTAGGTATTTAAATTGCCTAATTAACTCAAACCTGAGGCGTATACTACGTGCCTGGTTTGAGGAGTTAACGAGGTAACTTTCAACTCGGGATAACCAGAAGTGGCTCATCTTTTAGCCAGGTACTTTATGCTGCAATGAATGACTCAGAACTAACTCCACTAATACTTCAAGTGTCTGAGCCTCAAGTTTAGGACCAATGAAATAGATTCCCTCCCTCACAAACATTGCGTCAGCACCTTTATATTTCATGAATGCCAGGCGTCCCCAAATGTTTGGCCCCAAAAAAATATATAATCATTTATTTCATGAAATTTCTAGTGAACGAATATGTTAAAAGCAAACACAATTATCACAACATAGGTTGTAATCTGGCTTGGCTTCCTCAGTGAATTTACCCACGCACGCTACTGCACGGCTAACACGGAACCCAAACCGGATGCGCGCCTGCGCCATCGTGCATAAATGTATTTTGTCCCCCTACACCAAACGCGATCACGACACACAGGTTAAAATATCAAAACACTCTGAACCAATTACATAAAATTTGGGGACAGGTCAAAAGCATTAAACATTTATGGCAATTTAGCTTGCTAGCTAATTTGTCCTATTTAGCTAGCTAATTTATCCTGGGCTATAAACATTGAGTTGTTATTTTACCTGAAATGCACAAGGTCCACTCCTCCAACAATTAATCCACACAAAACGGTCAACTGAATCGTTTCTAGTCATCTCTCCTCCTAGGCTTTTTTTGACTTTATATTGCAATTGGCAACGTTCATAAATTAGGTGCATTAACGGCACTGACCTCGTTCGCCTTCCAGTCACGTGGGTATAACCAATTAGATGGTACGTGGGTACCTGCTTCTATAAACCAATCAGGAGAGAGGAGATGGGAGAGGCAGGACTTGCAGCGCGATCTGCGTCACAAATAGAACTGACTTCTATTTTAGCCCATGGCAACGCAGATGCTCGTGAGCAGTGTGGGTGCAATAATTGAATAATATAGATTTCTACATTTATTTTGCGACGCAAGCATTGTAGTCAGCCTGTGAGCTGGAATGTGAAGCAAACTGAAGCTAGCTGCCCCCTTTCAATATACTTTGAATCCCTAAGTTACTTAAGGTTTCCTTTATTTTGGCAGTTACATTTGAAATGGCACTATTCCCACTACTTATGGCCAGGACACAGTTTTGTTTCATGATAGAAACAGTGAAATATATACATATATATAGTAATAAAAAGGGATGGCAAATTAATTCCAAACTAACTGAACATGGTTTACATCTGATTGAATGGGAAGAAAAACTGAGACATCACATTTCCTCATCAACATCCCTTAAAATCAGCAATTGACTGGACTGGTTCAAGTAAAATAAACCCAGTCCCTCTTAAGAAATGAAAACAAAAATCTCCATTTGCAGGAGCAGCAGGTAGACTGTACTCCCTTAGAATTCCAGAACCTCAGGCTCAGCGCAGTAGAGGAGCTCTAGCTTTGGGTATGGAGTGACTGAAGGGACAGAAAGCACACAATTACACCCAGGAAGAGAGAAATGGGACATATAGATCATACACCTCAAAATGCTCAATAACACTACATTGGCTTCTATTCATTAGACCCTAGGGGTAAACAAAAATGTGCCAGATTTGACTATGCATGCAGTCTTTCCATTATAATAGTAATAAAGGACTAAATGAAAAGGGGAAGAGGTTGACTGGAGACATTTTGCACACTAACAATAGCATAGAACAGAGCAGTGAGACGAGGATAGAAAAAGGAAATAGATACCATAGTCTCGTAAAGCGCATTGATTGTAAAGAACATCGAGTTTTCCGTCCTCTGGACACAGTGCGTCTGTTAAGAGGGAAATTACAAAGAAGAAAACAAGGGAAAGGAAAGGGACATGTGATACCCCTTGTAGAACAATGATTCATGTCAGCAGAATCCCAAACAGCTTATGACAGGATGCCAGTGTCTGAAAGCAAGGAGACCGTGTGAGCAGTAAAGTCCAGAGAAGCTATAGCCAGTCATACTTCTGGATCAGCCATTCTAATAGAACATGCACGGAGCCATAGGGAGTGTGAAGCGCTGCAGAGAGTATTCCAAGTGTTTGAGCTGGAGCGTTGAGAGCTTGAAAGTTTTTGGAAGGTCATGTGAAATGCAAAGGCTCAGTTAAGCAGACCTTGGTATGTGGAGGACCAACAGAGTAGGAGAGAATGAGGTTGAGCCCAGAGAAAGAGATTGAGGAGAGGCTAGGTGGGCTTGCCTTCTGAGGGGCCTGCAGCATGTTTAGGTTGGGCAGGTTGCCTGTGCTGCCTGCGTTGGTGGCTGTGTCTCTATGGCAGCCACTGGACTCACAGCACACAGGCTCTCTGTCGCTGGCCACTACATGCATGCTGCCTAGAGACCTGGCTAGTCTGGAGCTGCACAGGGAGCTGGCGGAGAGGAGGGAACGGGTTATTGGAACCATGAATGGCTATGGCTGGTTCTGTCCAGTTTACTTTACACACGTGTCAACTCTTTTCTGTATGACTGAGTAAACAAAGAGTTGCAACGCAAGCCATTTAATATGAATATACAGCTAGTAAATATGAGAAATAGTGCCCGAGCCAAAACTTAAGTTACACACACCCAATATTAACTTTCACATAAATCATGCACTGCTGTCAATGAAAGTAGTAGTTCAAATTCTCTAGGACGGCTCATTGGAGACATTGCCACTAACCTGCCCCCCACACTGTTGGCAGGCAGCGAGGTTCTGGTTCTCTTCCTATTGTCTGAGGCATCAGGCCCACTAGACTGCAGGAGAATCCTGAAGCAGACACACAACTCACACTTTAATGGTGATGCTCAACGTCCTCAACGGGCATGTATATAAAAAGTGAGTGTGTGAGACATTCAGGATGTGTTTAAGTACCTTAAAGACTGTGATGAGGACCTGGTGTGAATCTTGTTCTCTTCTTGTCTGTAAATAAACACAAACACACACAATATTTCAACACCAACAGCAAGCGAGGGGGAAAGACAGGAGGAGATGCCAAGACTGAAGGTGGGAGGGACAGAGCAAACAGGCAGCAACTGCAGAATATTACAGAATTCTAAAATCATTGATCCATGTACATGTAATTATTGTTGTAATGCAATGGACCCTCATTCATTAACCTAAGGCTCTGAGAGGTTCAAATTAGTTATCCCCAACTTTAAAAGTTTGACGCAAAGCGAGTGGAATGTGAGGCAATAATAGCATTGTTGTTTGCTCAGGTTCTGGAGACCTGAGAGGTAAAAATATTAGCTAGTTGATTTATTAGGGCACTTAATTATTAATTTGATAAATATCTCCTTTGATAAATTAATTGAAGTGCAACATTTAGTGTTGTGTGTAAGGGATTTGCATTGGCTTTGCAGCGAAGGGAACCATTGTTCCAAAACAGAGATTCAAGGAGTGAAATGTAAAGGCTATGGTTATTACTTGTCGTACTTAAAGTTAAACCTCAGGACAACCATTGTCAGCCAAGGAGGACACAGCGTTAAAAATAACAGACCATCGAAACGTGATTCCTGCCCTCCTCATTTTCAAAAACATAAACTTCCTTTGCAGCCAGGGGGTGACAAACGTGTAGCCGGTTTAGAAGTGTAAAGTTAGGTGAGGATGGTGGGCGGGAGACAGGGCCAGGCACATAAACTGGTGTTGAGGAGGGGGTAAATAAAGGAAGGGATACACTTACAGCATTCTGAGTTAGACTCCGGAAGGGGGAAGGGTTTGGGGGACAGACTGGCAGGAGAGCTCAGTGAAATCCTAACCCGTCTATACAGAAATGCAGGATGGAAGAAGGGAAGCCATACACAATCCACCACAGGGCAAGGCTACACAGGGACGAGAGCAGCATGGCTACCAACCATCTAAGAGGGGGAAAACATCCAACAAACAGAACAGAAACAAAAACATGACAGAGAGAAAGGAAGGATAGACAGAGAGAATCTCACTTTTTCTCCTCCCCACGGACTGGGTCAGGCACAGCCAACAGAAACGCCCCGTCATGAGTCCTACACATCCACTAGCCTGGGTGACATACCCTTTCTACTAAAGCCATCTGGTTGTCTTGCTTGACAAAAGTAAGAAAGTGGTATTATTACATGCTGAAACTGTTAGGCACCCAGGCTACATATTCACTAGCAGAACCAGGCTAACAAGTAAAACCTTTTCACATTACACCACAGCAGAATGGTGCCTGCAAGGTTTTCACTAACTACTCAAGTCTCACCTAAATTCTGGCATTGATTTTACACAACTTGTTTTCCACAGCATGCTAAAAGTGTTTCCCAAACGGTGGACTGGGCCTTTGACCCTATGCAGTGATAATAGCACCTTTCAGAGTCTACCATCTTCTATAATTGCAGAGGTATAGGCCTAAGAGTGGGTTAAAAATGGGGAAACATGAAAGCTTGCTTCTAGTTTTCTGTAAGACTGAATTCAAAGACACAATGCATATATAGGCCTAGTCATAGCTTCATACACACACACACACACACACACACACACACACACACACACAGTTGAAGTCGGAAGTTTACATACACCGTAGCCAAATATATTTAAAAACTCAGTTTTTCACAATTCCTGACATTTAATCCTAGTAAAAATTCCCTGTCTTAGGTCAGTCAGGATCACCACCTATTTTAAGAATGTGAAATGTCAGAATAATAGTAGAGAGAATGATTTATTTCAGCTTTTATTTCTTTCATCACATTCCCAGTGGGTCAGAAGTTTACTAGTTTTTGGTAGCATTGCCTTTACATTGTTTAACTTGGGTCAAACATTTCAGGTAGCCTTCCACAATAAGTTGGGTGAATTTTGGCCCATTCCTCCTGACAGAGCTGGTGTAACTGAGTCAGGTTTGTGGGCCTCCTTGCTCGCATATGCTTTTTCAGTTCTGCCCACAAATTTTCTATAGGATTGAGGTCAGGGCTTTGTGATGGCCACTCCAATACCTTGACTTAGTTCTCCTTAAGCCATTTTGCCATAACTTTGGAAGTATGCCTGGGGTCATTGTCCATTTGGAAGACCCATTTGTGACCAAGCTTTAACTTCCTGACTGATCTCTTGAGATGTTGCTTCAATATATCCACATCATTGTCCTTGCTCATGATGCCATCTATTTTGTGAAGAGCACCAGTCCCTCCTGCAGCAAAGCACCCCCACAACATCACGGTTGGGATGGTGTTCTTCAGCTTGCAAGCCTCCCCCCTTTTCCTCCAAACATAACGATGGTCATTATGGCCAAACAGTTCCATTTTTGTTTCAGCAAACCAGAGGACATTTCTCCAAAAAGTACGATCTTTGTCCCCATGTGCAGTTGAAAACCATGGTCTGGCTTTTTTAATGGCAGTATTGGAGTAGTGGCTTCTCCATTGATGAGTGGCCTTTCAGGTTGTCGATATAGGACTCGTTTTACTGTGGATATAGATACTTTTGTACCTGTTTCCTCCAGCATCTACACAAGGTCATTTGCTGTTGTTCTGGGATTGATTTGCACTTTTCGCACCAAAGTACGTTCATCTCTAGGAGACAGAACGCGTCTCCTTCCCGAGCGGTATGATGGCTGCGTGGTCCCATGGCGTTTATACTTGCGTACTATTGTTTGTACAGATGAACGTGGTACCTTCAGGCGTTTGGAAATTGCTCCCAAGGATGAACCAGACTTGTGGAGGTCTATATTTTATTTTCCTGAGGTCTTGGCTGATTTCTTTGGATTTTCCCATGATGCAAGCAAAGAGGCACTGAGTTTGAAGGAAGGCCTTGAAATACAGCCACAGGTACACCTCCAATTAACTCAAATGATGTCAATTACAAATCAGAAGCTTCTAAAGACATGACATCATTTTCTGGAATTTCTCAAGCTGTTTAAAAGCACAGTCACCTTAGTGTATGTAAACTTCTGACCCACTGGAATTGTGACACAGTGCATTGTAAGTGAAATAATCTGTCTGTAAACAATTGTTGGAAAAATTACTTGTGCCCTGCACAAAGTAGATGTCCTAACCGACTTGCCAAAACTATACTTTGTTAACAAGAAATTTGTGGAGTGGTTGAAAAACAAGTTAACGACTCCAACCTAAGTGTATGTAAACTTCTGACTTCAACTGTATATAGGCCTAGTCAACTGAAGAAAAGCTGCATAATATATATATTATGTGTATATATATTATGCAGCTTACATACAATTAGGTTGGAGTTGTTAACTTGTTTTTCAACCACTCTACAAATTTCTTATAGTTTTGGCAAGTCGGTTAAGGCATCTACTTTGTGCATGGCACAAGTAATTTTTCCAACAATTGTTTACAGACAGATTATTTCACTTACAATTCACTGTGTCACATTTCCAGTGGGTCAGATGTTTACATACACTAAGTTGACTGTACATACACACACACAGCAAAAAAGAGAAATGTCCCTTGTTCAGGACCCTGTCTTTCAAAGATATTTGGATTTTTACAAATTAACTTCACAGATCTTCATTGTAAAGGGTTTAAACACTGTTTACCATGTTCAATGAACCATAAACAATTAATGAACATGCACCTGTGGAACGTTCGTTAAGACATTAACAGCTTACAGACGGTAGGCAATTAAGGTCACAGTTATGAAAACTTAGGACACTAGAGGCCTTTCTACTGACTGAAAAACACCAAAAGAAAGATGCCCAGGGTCCCTACTCATCTGCGTGAACGTGCCTTAGGCATGCTGCAGGGAGGCATGAGGACTGCAGATGTGGCCAGGGCAATAAATTGCAATGTCCGTACTGTGAGAGGCCTAAGACTGCGCTGATCATCCTCACAGCGGCAGACCACGTGTAACAACACCTGCACAGATCGGTCCATCCGAACATCACACCTATCGTCAATGGAATGAGTGTTACACCGAGGCCTGTACTCCGGAGCAGGATCGATTTGGAGGTGGAGAGTCTGTCATAGTGTGGGGCGGTGTGTCACAGCATCATCGGACTGAGCTTGTTGTCATTGCAGACAATCTCAATGCTGTGCTTTACAGGGATGACATCCTCCGCCCTCATGTGGTACCCTTTCTGCAGGCTCATCCTGACATGACCCTCCAGCATGACAATGCCACCAGCCATACTGCTCTTTCTGTGAGTGATTTCCTACAAGATAGAAATGTCAGCCCTGCTCTCAATCCCATTGAGCACGTCTGGGACCTGTTTGATCGGAGAGTGAGGGCTAGGGCCATTTCCCCCAGAAATGTCTGGAAACTTGCAGGTGCCTTGGTGGTAGAGAGGGGTAACATCTCACAGCAAAACTGGCAGATCTGGTACAGTCCATGAGGAGGAGATGCACCAGATATGGTTACTTTTGATTTTTACCCCCCCCCCCCTTTGTTCAGGGACACATTATTCAATTTCTGTTAGTCACATTTCTGTGAAACTTGTTCAGTTTATGTCTCAGTTGTTGAATCTTGTTATGTTCATACAAATATTTACACATGTTACGTTTGCTGAAAATAAACGCAGTTGGCAGTGAGGACGTTTCTTTTTTTGCTGAGATATATATATAGGCCTACACACCTGAAGAATGGCTTCACAATGTGTGTGTGAATACAAATCACCTAAAAAAAATATATTAAAGTAATAAATAAAAATCTGCCAAATGTTGTCCCACAGAGAACACCAAGGGCATGTCACAATCACATGTAGGCTACTCTCATAAGTCTGTAAAGGTGCCTGTGGCAGATAGTGGTCAATTAATGATATAAATTGAGACTTACTGGCAATAAGAGCAATATAATTCCAAAGACAAGAGTACAAGGGACAGAAGTAGCCTATGGTGCTCAAACCTTTACTACCACAAGAGTCCGAGGGATTCTTCCAAGACAGATGTGAGCTTGGTTCAATAGAGGACTTTTAAGCAGGAGGAAGCAAGGCTTGAACAGTACACAGGCAGTACCCAGTCACAAACACAATGGAAAAAATATACATTTGCAGCATTTTATATTCAACCCGGCCCAACACTTAATACATATTACAAACATACAATACAGAGGCCATGCATGTCAAAGGTTAAATCATGCTTTTAGTCGTGCATTGGTAAAAAAAAACAGATCACACGTGCCCACAGTCAATGTTGCATTGTGCATTTTAGTCCCTTTCACAGAGGGGGAAAAAAATAAAAATAAATAGGTAGCTAGATTATGATTCAGTTTATTAGGAGTTTAAGGTTTGGCCTGCGATTCACAGCATCTCAGAGCATATTGGTGTATCCATGATGGAGAAACCACATTCTGTCTCACATCAATAGTACAAGTAGTCCTACAGTGGATTCTCACCCTTGCTAGCCTGTGCAGATCAAAGCAGCACGTGCCAGAACAGGTGACCAAAATCATGAATCACATTATGCATCCATCCACTGCCTATCTTATCTTACTGCGGTCACCCAAAAGCCACACATCCATTGGCATGGCACAATTTATACAGGAAGAGGAAGCTAGTCAGACAGGAAGTGACATGCACTTACCTCCATTATACAAAACCTCACTTCCTCTCTCTCTGTGTTTTTCCCCCCTCTGTCTCTCTGCTACATTTTAAAATGCAGACACTCCAGACAGCACTCTGGCCACACGATGCCTAAGAGGCTCCAGCAATGTACTACCGCTTGCCTGCCACGGGATAACAAAACCCACAGCCATAGGTGTACACAGTTGCCGGCAAACTGTCCATGTTGGCACCAAATGTTCCACAACAATAACATTCTCTTTTGGATTCTCATTGGATGTGCCAACATGGGACCCTTTAAAATAGCAAATATGGCACTCATTAAAATAGTAAAGTATGCCTAGCCCATGTGGGCTAGGCATACTTTACTAGGCATACTTTGAATGACTACTTTCAGTCATTCAACACAGCCAGTATAATCAACAATCAATTCGTGTTAGGATCCTGAGTGGCAGCTATATGATATGGTTCTGAGGCAGTCAGTGGAAAATAAGCCATGATTACTAGACCAAATACATGGCACAAACAGAACAATCTGACTGTTATATTAAGGTAATTAAAGCTGTAAAACGAAGCTAAACTCCATTCAACCCAAACCTGTATAGAAACCCATAGTAGATGGGTATAATGGGCCAGCTATCTTGAGGCAAAAATCCAATACCTGTCACCCAAGAATGCACGGTGGGGGATGAAATGACCTGAAAAAAGGACACCCTACAACAATATCAACGGTTCTCAAGTCATAATCCAGATGAAACCTCAACTTCCTCTAATCATCAAAATGACTTGGATTAACTGACTACACAGGCTGCTCCTACCCCCCCCCCCCCCCCCCCCCCCGAAACAAGTCAGTGTGATGCATGGTGGGAGTTGTAGGCAGATCGGAGACTTACGAAAGGGAACCTGTGGTTGTTCTCGCCTGCCTCTTGCTCTTCAGGGCTCGCAGTTTATCACCCTGGGTGATGCCATTCCTCTCCTCATCGTCACTATACTGAGGAAGATAGAAGAGGGAGACAAACATTCAAAGAATGTAAAAAAAAGAAAAGGAGATGAATACAGTTGCTTACCATTCCCTCCCTTCTTTATGTGAAGGTATATTCAATTGCTGCATATCAAATTCTCACCAGTTCTGCCTCTTCCTTTTTGGACATCCTGCTTTTGTTGCTGCCGTTGATAGTGATGTCATCAACCCCCGACAGGATTCTGGTGACGGCCAGCTTGCCGTTCTCCTGCTCGTTCATCTTCTCCCGGAAAACATCTCCCTCCGACCACAAGCTGATCTGCTTACTGCAGCATCGTGAGAAAAAACAGCAATCAAGTTGTACATCTCCCTACAAACAAATTGGTTACTGATCAACAATTGACACTCAACTCAATCAAAGAGCTCCCAGAACTGAAACACTTGAGTTGAATCTGGCACGTTAGTGCTGGGTTGGAACAAAAGCATGCCTGTGGCTCCCCAGGACTAGAGCTGGTGACCACTGATCTATACAGTAAAATCAGTCACAACAATGGATTGAATCTAGATAAAAATCAGACACATACTCTTCCACAAAGTTTTGTTGTGGTCCGATGACTGATCCTGGCCGGCAGATCCTCATCCAGGCAATGGCCTCAGACGCAGTCAGGCGGTAGTGCTTCATCATGTAACAGCCTATCAGAGTGCCTGTTCGACCCAGACCCGCTGAAAAATGTCGGCATTGGTTAAATACATAGTTATTGATCAGACTTTTGGTGCAAATCTTTCCCATTCGTTTGGGACAGAGGCCTACACATTTTTTGGGAAATATGGCCTCCACTCAACTCCAGCTGGTATAAAAGGATAACATAATGAGGTCTTGTACCTTTGCAGTGAACAGCGATAGCTCCATCTGCATTCTCACAGATGTTGAGGAACTTTCTGACGATGGCGTCATTTGGCGTGCTTCCGTCCACGAAGAAGAGGTCGTGGTGCTCGAAGCCCATGTCAGTGAAGCGCTTGGCATCGTACATCTTCTTGTTGAGACGGACGATGGCTGTGATGTTGTGTTTCCTGAAATAAGGAAAGTAGGCCTCGGGGGCATGGAGAGGGTAACCTGGAGAGAGAACAAGGGTTTTGTGGAAAGATGTAATTGAAAAAAAAATACATACAAAAAAATATGTACACCTGAAGTAACATATTTGTGCACAGATGTGTAGCTGAAGTGTACGCACAGTGTATACTTGTAAAACAAACAATTATTTGATTACGGTCTGTGACTGAAATATTGCATGTTATTCGATATCCACTTTGCAAGTATAGGCTTCTACACAGTATAAGGGAGGTCATTTCCCAGTCATTCTCAGTAGGGAAAATATCCCAATTTGGCAGCATGTCCTTACATCTCAGATTGCAGAAAGCTAATGTGGAGGGTTTCATATACCGTTCTCTATTTTGCTTTTTGGATGAGGGCCGCTGAACGCTAGGAACTTCCCAGGAATAATCCAGTTGAAATCTCCATTTTCTGCTCTCTGCAAAAAAGAGATGTGGACAGAATTATGAATCACTTATTGATGTTTACTCAACTTGCATTCTGAAGTATGATAATGAAAACTTACCTCATAATGCTCGTATTCCTCCACATCAAACTGGGAGAAATCAAGCCAGCCAAACTGCAGAGCCTGAAGAGAAACTTAATGGAAGTTAAGAGTTCCATGCTCCAAATAAAATAACTTAATATTTCTTAAATGTCATAACTGTGCAGCTGCAAGTTAACTTGTTAGTCTAACATCAGACTGACTGAAGCAGTGTACCTTGTATATGGCGCGCAGGCAGTCTAGAATGTTCAGATTGTACATACAAGTTCCAAAAGAGGCATCTCTGTTTAAAGCAAACCAGAAACAATCCAAATCAACTCCATCTTTTTAAAGCATTCATACCACATTTATAAGTAGAGATGCACGATATATCAGTGAACATATCGGAATCGGATGATATTAGCTAAAAATTCCAACATCGGTATTGGCCAATGTCTACTTTAACACCCTGATGTGCAAAACCGATGTCAAAGCTGACGTGCATACCTATGTAACGTACATACATGACGTAATGACGCCACGGAAAATTATGCGCTACACGTGCAACACAGCATTCACAACCTAGCCCACAATGTCTGCTGTGTGGATCGAGCAGTCATTTGAAAGAGTAACACAATTTCGACGAGACAACTCAAAGACGAAATCCATTAAAAGCCAAGATAATGGATTTCATTGCCTTTGACAATCAACCATTCTCTGTCGTGGGTGATGTTGGCTTTCACCGACTGGTCAAGCACCGGTACACACTACCAAGTGCTCTATTTTTCAGATGTTGCCCTACTGGAGTTAACACAGTAATAGCGTCACTGCTATTAGCTTCACGACATGCATACTATGGAACACCGTTTGGGTCTTTGCGTGTCAAAAAAGATACAGCAGCACTGTCAAAGCTGTACAAAAAAGTCTGCAAACAAGCAAACACCGGACACAAACCATGTGTTTACAATACCGCGTTGGTAATAAAGTATAACTTGTTCGACCGCAACTTCTGGGGTAGCTCGCTTTAGCTTGGTACCTAGTTAGCACAAATACAACCAACCTGAAAACAATGACCAGTAGAACCTGCAGTCATTTTCATTATTCTTAGCAATGATTTAGGAATCGTTGTGAGTAAGTATTAGCTAGGTTGCCACTTGTTGTTCACCTATTGAAATTGAACTTCAGTTCATTAAAATTAATATGTAGCCAGCTACTTAACTCTGTTGCCCAAAGATAACGTTATAAGCAGCCAGCTAGCTTCATCGGGCTAGTGAGGCTTGACCGCACCAGGCTATGTGTTGTGCCTAATCCTTATTGTGGATATTTTGCGGATTTGCGGTTTGCTTTCAAAATAAAAGTATGTGATTGACAGTAATGCAAATTATTACATATAGTAGAACTATGCCCTACTTTTATTTTGAAGGCTAACCGCAAAGGCCACAATTTATATATTTTTCCCCCTTTATTTAACCAGGTAGGCCAGTTGAGAACAAGTTCTCATTTACAACTGCGACCTGGCCAAGACAAAGCAAAGCAGTGTGACACAAACAACAACAGAGTTACACATGGGATAAACAAACAGTCAATAACACAACAGAAAAAAAGTATATATACAGTTTGTGCAAATGGCACGAGGTAAGGCAATAAATAGGCAATAAATAGGCCATGGTAGCGAAGTAATTACAATTTTGCTAATTTACACTGGAGTGATAGATGTGCAAGTAGAAATACTGGTGTGCAAAAAAGTAAATAAAAACAATATGGGGATGAGGTAGGTAGATTGGATGGGCTATTTACAGATGGGCTGTGTACAGCTGCAGCGATCGGTTAGCTGCTCAGATAGCTGATGTTTAAAGTTGGTGAGGGAGATAAAAGTCTCCAACTTCAGCGATTTTTGCAATTCATTCCATTCATTGGCAGCAGAGAACTGGAAGGAAAGGTAGCCAAAGCAGGTGTGGGCTTTGGGGATGACCAGTGAGATATACCTGCTGGAGCGCGTGCTATGGGTGGATGCTGTTATCGTGACCAGTGAGCTGAGATAAGGCGGAGCTTACCTGGCAAAGACTTATAGATGACCTGGAGCCAGTGGGTCTGGCGATGAATATGTAGCAAGGGCCAGCAGACAAGAGCATATAGGTCGCAGTGGTGGGTGGTATATGGGACTTTGGTGACAAAACGGATGTCACCGTGATAGACTGCGTCCAGTTTGCTGAGTAGAGTGTTGGAGGCTAATTTGTAAATGACGTCGCCGAAGTTGAGGATCGGTAGGATAGTCCGTTTTAAGAAGGTATGTTTGGCGGCGTGAGTGAAGGAGGCTTTGTTGCGAAATAGGAAGCCGATTCTAGATTTAATATTGGATTGGATTAGCTACTATTGTGGCTAATCCTTATTGTGGCTACCTTCACATAGATGGGTCCGACCACCATTAATCAAATAAGAACTGTCTTATAAATTAGGGTTATTTTAGATGACACCTAGCTATATAGTTAGCTAGCTAACTATAGCTACTGAAACAGATTGTCGTTTTGCTATGTTTTTGGCGAAGAACATTATTTGCATCCATAAGCAAGCTGGCTTTTTTTTTTGAATGACCAGCACTGGAGACAACTTTACCAGCATATGTATTGATGAATCGTTGTGACATATGAAATACGAGTGATTGATTACACTATGTGTAATAACTACATAAAAAATGTATGAACACGTTAAATTATTATGTGACGGGCAGTTATATTCAGGTCCTGATTGGTCAACAAGCTTATTTGACACGTCAAATAGTGTTAAATAGTATATTTTTTGACATGTAAAGACCCAAACAGCGTTCCATAGCAAAGACCCAAACAGCGTTCCATAGAAATCCTGGTTGAAAATGAAACGACTGAACAAATGAACAATGAAACAGCACAGCAAGTAAGTGAAAGAAATAGGTTTTGATTATGGTTTACTGGTAATGGGAACATACGTAAATGCCAACAAAATAACTTTTTGGTCAGTGTGGTGTGTATAACCTTTATTTAACTAGGCAAGTCAGTTAAGAACAAACTCTTATTTACAATGACGGACTACCCTGGTCAAAACCGGACCACGCTGGGCCAATTGCGCTCTGCCCTATGGGACTCCCAATCACGGCCGGATGTGATACAGCCTGGATTTGAACCAGTGACTGTAGTGATGCCTCTTGCACTGAGATGCAGTGCCTTAAACCGGTGGTCCATGTGTGATTTTTAACTATTTAACTGTACTAGAATGCTTAAAAGGCCAATAAAATTGTAAATATCGGTTATCGGTATCGTTTTTTTGGCAAGGAAAATATCGGATATCGGCCCAAAAAAGTAATATCGGTGCATCACTATTTATAAGGTAGAAATACATATCAAATTACGGCTCCACACAGCATGATAAAAACTTAATGACATTGATCAATTGTCATAGACACTACTTTCTAACATGTGCTCTTGAGAAGTTCCTCACTCTGTGAAGTTCTCCTTCAGTGTGTGTGTGTGTGTACCTGAAGGACAGGTAGGTAGAGTTCCTGGACACCAGTAGACTGTAGGCTTCCTCTGGCGTCTTCTGCAAATGCATCACCTTCAAACAAACAGGCCAGTATTATGGAGAAACTACTAATGGATAGCAACATTTTAAAAGAAGATACACAAGCACTTTTAGTGTACATGTAATATATCATGACTCAGGGCTATCAATGGGTATGACTTCTCTGCTGAGTGAGAAATACTTACTGCATATGAACCAATAAGATAGGCAGCATTGGCTTGTTTCTTATTATCTCCACAGGTATAGAAGACTATCTTCTTCTTTGCTAGTGTGAATGACTGCTCCAGATGTGGTGAAACGAAAACAAAATAACTATGTTAGCCAGGGTTACAATTCTGCACATCACTACACACATCACTATCACTACTTGGCCTGGACATCTAAAACCCTGCCAACATTCTCTTCAGAATATACAAGCATTAACCCCTTCTCTGATTAGTGTGACATAACTTCTATTTGGTTAGGCTGAGAGAACTGTTGACTATTAACTGTCAGTTCTCTGTCAGCGTGTGTGTCGAGGTTGAGTTTCTTTACCTTGAGCTTTTTAGTGAGTTTGCAACAAAAGCGATAGAACATGGCCAGGTTGAGCGGGCCAAAGTCTGCATAGAAGCTGAGAGAGAGAGAGAACAAGGCACAGACAGGTTAGGTTGACTGTTAAAGGCAAGTTTCATTAGAGACTATTCAGAAAAGTCAAACATTGAGAACGTTACAGATAGAAAAATAGTTATTTTTTGCATGACCACCTATTCTCTTTGACAATACCTTATCTACATTATATATTCATATGTGAGTGTTCTGTAATGTTGCACCGGTCTTTTAACCAACGGATTTAATCAATTAATCCACTACCCAAAACTAAGCCCCAGATGAAGACCTATGGGTGGAGACATTTATTGTGACAATAACCATATTTCACCATGTGAACTTCACTCTTAGCTGATGAACATTCATACACCACACCTTCTATCAGACAGTGTTCTAAACTTTTTATAGTGAAGTTTTATTAAGAGCTCATAAAAACAATACAGTATGCCTACTATTAGTGGGACCAAGGTAAAATACAATTAAAATTGACAACATGAACTCCCTTTCATGATTGAAAAATATTTTTTTTAAAATAATTTTATGTAACCTTTTCATCAGGGAGCCATACTGAGACCAAGGTCTCTTTTATAGATGACCTCCAAATTACAGAACACAGACACATCAAAAATATTAATATATAATGCATCTGAAATGGCTTATAAAACTGACTGAGCAGATACCAAAACAATATACTAGTGAACTGCAAATGGCACAGTCTTTTGGATATGGTCTACAAACATCCTGTAATATAAAGTACCCACTTCTCATATGACAGCTCTTCGTCTATGCAGAAGAAATGTCTGTCAGCTGTGCTTTTAATCTTCTGCTGCAGTATGGCGAAATACAGTTGATCTTGAGAAAAAAAAAATATACAACAAGAAAGGGGGTTTAAAAAGCTTTGCTTGGCATATGGACAGTCAAACAAACATACAACGTAGCTACGACTGAATGCATGTTGATTGGGACAATGTATGGACACAACAAATGTAACACATCCTACACGTCACACGTGTCAGTTTGAATTTGAATTTCCCCCGGAAATGCCTCGACGGACTAATGTCTGCAATCTGCAGGTTTTGTTTGCTTTCAGAACTTCAGCACTTACCTTTGACGATTTCAATGCTTTTACTTGTGACATTGTCCTCGGTCATTCTGATAGCAACTTGAGCCAACAATAAGTTACCAAATCAAGTTCAACGGCAATTGCTTGCCGTCTTTACTTTATAGACGCACCTAAATAATAACTTAAACGTCTGTCATAGGTACAGACCAGCACAATCACATACACACTCAGTAGGTTAAACAAAATATATTTTATATATCCCGTGAAATTAAAACGCTCCACTGAAGCGAACTGCATGTGGTATAGACTACCACTCAGAAACCATAGAAAGTTTTTTTTTTTTAATAGCCTAGCATAATGCTTTGCTGGGCAATGTGTCTGCCGTCCGTCTCAGTTAACGAAATCTCTCAATATATACTGATATGACAAATAAAACGTGAACTGATTTAGCGACGAAAAAATAAATGCCCGCATAGGAGAGGTGCTACGTACTCTGCTCAAACCGAGTTATGAAGGAAACTCATAAACGCCCCCCTCTGCAACAATGTAACGCTCTCGCGTAACGTTATTGGTTCAAGGAAACGGTAAACGCTACACAGTTGCATGGTTGGCAGGCCAATCATCCTACATTCTAGCTTGAGGATTTTTAAAGTTCACTTGAGATTCTAATTGGAACGCTGCCCAAGCCGTTGCTAGGAGATTAGTTTCGCTTGGCCAATAGAAATATATTTCCTACTTTTACGGAACACTTCCAACGTAGTCCTCAAGTGAGGAATGGGTACGTTAGATCAAGCGATGTGTTGAATTGATTGCAACAATTTGTCTTACCAAGCTATAACAAAACAATAATGTTTGGTTGGTTATACAGGACTGTAGCCTATCATGCAGGAGGTAGCCTAACAAATAGCCTACAATTGACGTATAGTTTCTGTGTGCAAGAAACTCAATAAAAAATAACAAGTGAGACAACTTCATTTAGTGCTGCTCGATTTATAAAAACAGCCTAATTATCAGCCTTTTGATTCAGATTTATTTTAGCCTATTCTCATTTCGGGGTCATAAAGGTTTCTGCATTTTTCTGATGCTCATGGTCAATATAGAAATAGGCCTAGACGAAAATGAATAAATTGGGGTATATGTGATCTGACTGCAGCATTGGTCACTGCATTTACGCAGCAGCATAAAAATGCATCCAAATGTAGATTAGGAATAGTCACAAGAGGAATATAGCCTGCGTCATAGAAGCTCTAAATTAGTTGTTTTTCATTCAGGCTGTCATGTCTGACATGCCATCAAAAGGAGGACAACGTAGTGTCCCAACGATAATATGTAGTCAATACTGTACTTCAATGCGTTAGCGATTTGGAACCGATGGTGTCGCCATTTTAGGTCAAAACAGCTGCAGGAAAATCAATTGTAGGTCTAACAGTCAGCCACATCTTAATATCTGCATTCAGACACCGCAAGGCCAGGTAGCCTATTGTATTTGCACAAAGCTTGCTCTAAACAGAGTAAGTAGCCTACGACGGGATCCATTCCCCCAATCTCTTACCTGATATTATACTAATGTAAATATCTGACTTTGGCTCCGCCTCCTCTCTTTGAGCTGCAAAACGCTTTTTCCTTGACTCGGGTCGCCTCTTCTCGCTTTTGCGCTTCATTCTCGCTTTTAAGCATGCACTGCCAGCATCTCCAAATCGCGCAATAAGATATCCTGTCTGCAGTGGGGTTGTCCTAGTTTACGGTGCTTTATTTGATGCTCTCTTTTGCTCTTTAGCTACGGTGTCATCCGAAACAGTTGTTCGTTCTCCCTCAATTTTTCCTCTGGTGACGTCTGTGAACGGGGCCAGTTTCTAAATCCCACTTCTGTGACGTAAGAGGTTGCCAGCCCCTCACTAGTCACTAGTGCTACACAATGAAGTTGGGCTACTATAAAAAAACAAAAATACACATAAAGGTTGGCATAGCCTAAATAGAATAGGCTGATACGTTATTACAATGTAATAACAATATTTTATTGAGAAGGTTATTTAATGGTGTTTTAGAGAATGATGTAGAATTAATGTGTAGAGGACTTGATGTCTGATGGGGTGATATATAGCCTAAGCCTATTGGTCAGCCATTGAATTATGACAATTATGACTAAGATGCAGCAGTGAAAAAGAAAGTATTTTTTATGTACATGATTATAATCAGACAATTAAGTATGCATCTCCAACACAGTGTCAAGCCAGGGTGGCTGACTGTTTTTTGTATTCAAAACAACATTTTTACTATTGACATGAGATTCATGTTTTTCATCATGGCACAAAAACAAAGCAGGATACACAAGTGGGCTACACAACAATGATCTTTGGCTTATCACTGAGGTCCAGTGTGTGTTGTACTCCGGACAGCTGTAGCAACCAGTTGATGGGCATGTGGTCCAGCCGGTTCATATCAAAATGGGCAAAATGGACCTCAGAGCCTGGGCAGAACGACAGATTTGCACACTAATAGACAGATCTTCACAACATATGCCATATTGGATACTGACCAAACTCAATTTTAGACAAATGTAAAAATTGAAAGGGATATACCACTGTGCATAAAACCTATAGAATAGCCCAAGATTTGAATCACATGTACTACAGTAGGCTATTTGTAAGCTATAGCTAATACTATCAACAACACTGTAATAGCACAATGCAGTTACCTGGGCCAACGATTATGGCTCCACCCTGCTGTCGAGGATCTCCCTGGAAGTCAAATATAGGGCTGGTCATGGCCCTCCACATGCTCTTCATATGGCCCACCAGCATACCTGACTTCACATGAGGGCTAGGTTTGGCTAGACAGACAGACATTATTTTACATTTAATTTTATTACAGCTTTTATGTAGAGTAGACTATTGCTATTTCAGGAATACAACAAAAGACAGAATTAATGTCTCACCTGATTCCACAGACATCTCTCCTCTCCTCATCCCCAGTCTTTTGTATATGCATCTCTCTGGGTCGACGTATATGTCATGAGTGTAGCCAGTCAGTGAGCAGAATGACTACATCACACAGAGAAAACACACGTCAGACACTGCACAACAACACAACAAACAAGACACTTACAAGTATTATTGACATTGACATAATTGCCGAATGACACATTGAATATGCCTACCTCAATATGATGATGAGAGGATTGTCCAATAACAACCAGTCTAAGACCAGCTTCCTGCATTGAATATATGAAAACATTCATCAAGTTAGACATAACAAGTTATAGCCTATATTGTTGGCTATGTCACATTTGTCACTGAAATCAAATCCAAGTTTATTGGTTACGTTCAGAGATGTTATCGCATGTGCAGCGAAATTATTGTTTTTCTAGCTCCAACAGTGAAGTAATAGGCCTAATACCTAGCAATAAAAAACAATATGCACATAATCCAAAAAGTAAAAAGAAAGAAATGAAGAAATGTCAGAACGTGAAATGTCAGAGTAGGGAATAGTGGGTAAACAGTATGTAGACATTATTAAAGTATCTAGTATCTAAATTATAGTTCATCTAATACTGCAAATGTTTTTCAATAAAGACAGTTATAGACTGAAGAAAGTAACAATTGGAAACTTGTCCCTATTAGAAAAAACAACTCTTCACCACTCACCTTTAGAATTTCCGCTGGTATTCTGCTCAAATCATCCACATATTCTTTGCAGGTGTGGCACAAGAAATTCTGTCGAAATACAGAGTTTCTTTAGGAATTTGAAGCGTGTCTGCTGTTATTCGTTCTAATAGTCTCCCTCTCTTTGAACAGTAAACACCTGTGCATGTCGTGTACTCAAAATCTGTCTAGTCTGACTGCGCTGAACAGTACGCTAGCTAGGCTACTTTGTTGCCTGCGCAGTGCTGCCAGAAGCATGTTGCTTTTTCAACTATTAGATCAATATATACGGTTTAAAAACCTAGCCCCAACGCCACAAATACTTCTGAGTGTAGGCTATGCAGGATAGTCTAAATGTTTTGTCAAGTGTAAAGTGAATATACCGTAAAATAGCCTAATATTTCCTACCCGAACAAAAATAACGACTGATTTCCTGTCTTGGTATAACTCTTTGAAGAAAGTTGAGACTCCATGTCGGTCATAAATCAAACAGTCCTCTACATCCTCAAGACGAACATTTACGGGTGGTCTCTTGATCTCTGGATGATCCTTCGTTATTTGTTGCGTTATAGGTGGATCTGTCGCCATCGCAGCAGTTCATGGTAGCTTCATTTTTCCAAGGCCGCCCTGCCCATGCTATTTTGGGACTTGCCGTTGAAGCGTTATCTGGCTTCAGTTCAGGAGTAGGCTACTGAACACTATTCACGCCCATGTTCGTGTGCAGTCTTGCCTCGAATGTCTCTTATTTGCCCGTAAGCTAGACTTTCACCACACACGTTCATTTTATAGCCCACTTTTAACAAAGCAGGCATATGGACCAATTTGGGCAACCTGAAAGGCTAAAAGAATAGGCCTACCTGTGTCGCTCTGTGTGTAATTTCTAGCATAAAGAAGGAGAGAAAACAGCTGTGACGGGGGTTTCATCCTATGACCGTTGCGTGCAAAGTCTAGGAGAGATTCTCATTTAGGCACACCAGCAGCTCGAAGTTGGTCGCGCGTCAGCCATACTACATTTGGACGTTTAATTATACATTCAAAATGACATTCAAAAATGCATTGGTTATGTTAGCAAAGAACATAACCAAGAACACATGTTTAAGAAAAAAAATAATATTTAATACAAACGTCACAGGGGTCTTATACTGTATACTGTACATACAATTATATATATATATCATATCAGCTTGTATGTATCAAAGGCAGCACTGCGTTTCAGGGCATGTTTGTTTTGAACAAATCTTAATGATTGCAAAAAAATATAAAGCTCTCTTATCAATAATAAGATAGTCTTCAAATGTCTACTATGAAATTTAAATAATTTACATCTTAGAATAAATCAAATTTGACATCATTGTCTGTGAAATTGGCAAAATTCATATTCTTTGAAAATACCAGAAACAGGTGATATGATCGATCACAGCAAAATAGAATATGTTCAGTAGTTTCAATGTCATTCCCACAAAATGTACAGTCATTACACGCTACATTGAATTTGATTCTTTAAAATTAATTTGAAGAATAAATATGTCGAATTTTAAAATGGTTCTCTTTGGCCATCAGTGGTATAGGACAAATATGTTGTTCTTGTTTTCTTGGTTACAGATGCATCAAACATTTGACAGATATAATTCATTTTGAATTAACTGTTCTAGGAATAATTATTTGGAAATAACTTGTCTGACATGTTTGTTATACTTCTTATCCCCTAAACAACAGTCATTATGTACACTGAACAAAATTATAAATGCAAGATGCACCAATTTCAAAGATTTTACTGTTACAGTTTTTTAAAGGAAATCAGTCAATTTAAATAAAAAACACTAAGACCTAATGTAACGGCCGTCGTCTGTGGAAGAAGGTGAGGACCAAGGTGCAGCGTGGTAAGTGTTCACAGACTGGCGACTCTGGCAGCTCAGGACAGACTGGCGACTCTGGCAGCTCAGGACAGACTGGCGACTCTGGCAGCTCAGGACAGACGGGAGACTCTGGCAGCTCCGGACAGAAAAGCCAACTGACATTTACTCCTCTACAACCACTGTGATTGTTATTTGACCCTGCTGGTCATCTTTGAACATTTGAACATCTTGAAGAACAATTGTGCCTTAATGGTCGTGTACTCTTACAATCTCCACCCGGCACAGCCAGAAGAGGACTGGCCACCCCTCAGAGCCTGGTTCCTCTCTAGGTTTCTTCCTAGGTTCCTGCCTAGGCCACTGTGCTTAGCCACCGTGCTTCTACATCTGCAATGCTTGCTGTTTGGGGTTTTGGGGTTTGGGGTTTTAGGCTGGGTTTCTGTACAGCACTTTGTCACATCTGCTAATGCAAAAAGGGTTTTATAAATACATTTGATTGATTGTTGCAAGGTGTTGTGGCACCGGTACCTATGCCTTTTGAGTATGATAACCTTCATGATAGAAGTCTTTTCATGGGTCTTTTTTTTAGGCAAACCTTGGTGCATAAACACACTTGTGTCAAAACAAAGTTCCACGATGTCAAATGTCTCTTCTCCACATTCAGACACGTGGTGGAATGGGAAAAAGAACCAATCTCCCCCAGTCCACAACGTAGCGTCACACATCTTCAGATGGCACTTGACTGGAGGCTTGGTGTCTGCTCCAACCAATGGCACACATTTCTTTGGATCATGCGAACAGTGAATTTGGGGTACAGGCTACAGTTTGTTGCGCTTCACCCACACTTCTGCTGTGTCCTCACGTCAACTGTTACCAAGGCCTCAGTGCCCATTTTGAGAGAAGGAATATCCTCCTGTCTCCAGTAGAGGTCGATTAATTGGAATGGCCGATTAATTAGGGCCGATTTCAAGTTTTCATTACAATCAGAAATCGGTATTTTGTGCACAGATTTGGCCAATTTTTTTATTTGATTGATTGATTTAATATTTTTTTTTTTTTTACACCTTTATTTAATCTTTATTTAACTAGGCAAGTCAGTTAAGAACACATTCTTATTTTCAATGACGGCCTAGGAACGGTGGGTTAACTGCCTTGTTCAGGGGCAGAACGACAGATTTTTACCTTGTCAGCTCAGGGATTCAATCTTGCAACCTTACAGTTAACTAGTCCAACGCTCTAACCACCTGATTACAATGCACTCCATGAGGAGCCTGCCTGTTACGCGAATGCAGTAAGCCAAGGTAAGTTGCTAGCTAGCATTAAACTTATCTTATAAAAAACAATCAGTCAATCAATCATAATCACTAGTTAACTGCACATGGTTGATGATATTACTAGTTTATCTAATGTGTCCTGCGTTGCATATAATCGATGCGGTGCGTATTTGTGAAAAAGGACTGTCGTTGCTCCAATGTGTACCTAACCATAAACATCAATGCCTTTCTTAAAATCAATACACAGAAGTATATATTTTTAAACCTGCATATTTAGCTAAAAGAAATCCAGGTTAGCAGGCAATATTAACCAGGTGAAATTGTGTCACTTCTCTTGCGTTCATTGCACGCAGAGTCAGTGAATATGCAACAGTTTGGGCCGCCTAATTTGCCAGAATTTTACGTAATTATGACATAACATTGAAGGTTGTGCAATGTAACAGGAATATTTAGACTTATGGATGCCACCTTTTAGATAAAATACTGCGTATTTCACTGAAAGAATAAACGTCTTGTTTTCGAGGTGATAGTTTCCGGATTCGACCATATTAATGACCTAAGGCTCATATTTCTGTGTGTTAATATGTTATAATTAAGTCTAGGATTTGATAGAGCAGTCTGACTGAGCGGTGGTAGGCAGGAGCAGGCTTGTAAGCATTCATTCAAACAGCACTTTTGTGCATTTTGCCAGCAGCTCCTCGCTGTGCTTCAAGCATTGCGCTGTTTATGACTTCAAGCCTATCAACTCCCAAGATTAGGCTGGTGTAACTGATGTGAAATGGCTAGCTAGTTAGCGGGGTGTGCGCTAATAGCGTTTCAAACGTCACTGGCTCTGAGACTTGGAGCAGTTGTTCCCCTTGCTCTGCATGGGTAACGCTGCTTTGAGGGTGGCTGTTGTTGATGTGTTCCTGGTTTGAGCCCAGGTAGCGGCGAGGAGAGGGACAGAAGCTATACTGTTTCTGGCAATACTAAAGTGGCTATAAGAACATCCAATAGTAAAAGGTTAATGAAATAGAGAGAAATAGTCCTATAATTCCTATAATAACTACAACCTAAAATGTATTACCTGGGAATATTGAAGACTCATGTTAAAAGGAACCACCAGCTTTCATATGTTCTGAGCAAGGAACTTAAACGTTAGCTTTCTTACATGGCACATATTGCACTTTTAATTTCTTCTTCAACACTTTGTTTTCCATCATTTAAACCAAATTGAACATGTTTCATTATTTATTTGAGGCTAAATTGATTTATTGATGTATTATATTAAGTTGAAACAAGTGTTCATTCAGTATTGTTGTAATTGTCATTATTACAAATAAAAATAAAAAAATCATCCGATTTAATCGGTATCGGCTTTTTTTGGTCCTCCAATAATCGGTATCCGCGCTGAAAAATCATAATCGGTCGACCTCTAGTCTCCAGACACGGCCAATCCGAGTGGTGTCTATGTCGGATCCGGAATGGCTGGTACAGACGGTATTTCCTGGTTCCGAGAAGGGGTCGGGACTTGGACCCCCCGTTCTAGATGTATCTGTCCTCAGCAAACACGTCCAAGTCTATGAATTCAGAATGCCCACAAGCCACCGGCTATTACATTGGACGGGCTTGGGGCAAGCAGTGTTACACGCATACATTCTGGTCTCCCATACTCAGTCTCTAGGCTTCATAGGAAATAGAACAAGAGCTGCCTGACTCCATCTCAACGCATTCCGTTTCTGGGTCTCGAGTTAGACTCACTGGAATCACACTTGTCTATCCCCGTAGAAGGTGTTCCGGCTCTGAATAGCCCAAATTCATCTGGGTCACATTTTAAAGGCAGACATTTTGGTTTAGCAACCTTCGTAACAGTCTTTGGTAACACTTTTATAGTGTTTTTTTCATACCTATGTGGCGCTGCGGTGTTTAGCTGTGTTAGATCTCTTCCACACAAGACATATCTATAATCTGTACAGTTTAATATAAAGTGTCATGATGAATTCTATTAATTTATGCCCTTCTCTCTCTTCTCTCGGAGCTCACCGGGCGATACGCTGCTCTCACTTCCCCTGAGGACTGTGCCAAATTCATGCTGTCGCGGGAACTAGATATCTGTGAGGGCCGGGCTAGGGGAGGAGTCTACTGACGGCTCTGCCGGCTATGCTGATCCCACCACCAGCGCTGTTCCAGAGTGCAGGCGTTCCAGTGCAAGCTGTAGCTGTGCCCATGTCTGTGGCTAGTAGTGACAGTGACTACGCTGAGATGGTGAGAAACTACAAAGGGTTTATTCATAGTGCTGCTGAATTAGTTAATTGTTTAATTATGTCATTGATTGGCCAGAGTATTCATTGACTTGATGTCCCAGGTTTAAATCAGTCCCTGATTAGAGATGAAGGATGAAAATCACCCGGCACTGTCTGAGCAGTTTGCTCCAGTACCATAATACGTCCTGGTGTCGCTTCTAATATCATCCGTCTAATCCCTCTTCATGTGGTTCTCGTTGGTCTGTGTCTGGTCCTTCTTTCTCTCCTAGGTGTGTAAGAGGAAGTGTTCAGAGGTGCGGATGTGCTTTCTGTAAGCGGCCGCGATGTGCCTTTCCCGTCCCTGAGGGAGGGCTGGAGAACAGAGGATGAGGTGGGGATGCCTCCTCTAACCCTGGGACTGGCCACTGCCAACTCCACTTCTGTCCCCTGCCCTCCTCCTCCTCGACTACTGCTCTGGGATGGCTCTCGATGGCGATTCGCTTCTGACTCCTCAACCTTCTGCCTGCATGACTGTGACGACTACCAGGGAAGGGGCTGCCACATGGTTGACACATCCAGCATCAACCGCCTCCCCTCCTCCATGCTGCTCAAAGTAGGATGTTACCATTAGGGTGCAGTTTCTTTTTGGGGGCCTGATTAGATGCTTTCAAAATCCTTTTAGCCTAAAAACACAATTGAAATGGGTTGGATGTGGGTGGATGCACAATCTGTAAATGTT
The DNA here is from genome assembly GCF_013265735.2 of Oncorhynchus mykiss. Lineage (NCBI taxonomy): Eukaryota > Metazoa > Chordata > Actinopteri > Salmoniformes > Salmonidae > Oncorhynchus > Oncorhynchus mykiss. The sequence goes on along the minus strand of NC_048575.1, from coordinate 71,381,297 downwards.
ATTGTGTGTTCTGTTCATCTCAGCTGTTCTCCCACCTGTCGGTGAAGGAGCGCTGTCTGTGTGCCTCGCTGGTCTGTAAGTACTGGCGGGGACCTCTGCTTAGAATTCCAGTTCTGGAAGCAAATCGTTCTCAGTGGCCTACAACGAGTGAGTAGAATATTTGAGAATTTTTTAAGGTAACATTGAATTTTCAAGAGAATGTTTGTAAACCTCTTTTCTTCTTTTGTAATGTTCATGTATTTTATAAAAAGTTTATTATTTGAAAAGAAGGACCACTTTCTCATCAAACCTTACCTTAAGCCACAATATCTCTCTCTCACTCACCCTCAGGTAAATGATGACCTCCTGGTGAAGATAGCATCTCGGAGGCAGAATGTGACGGAGTTGACCATCTCACGTTGTGGCGTGCAGGACCACGGTGTGTGTTCCTTGGCAACCCACTGCTCCGGCCTTCAGAGGTACACTGTAAACAGCTGAGTGACCTGTCTCTCAGCACCCTGGCCTCCCACTGCCCTCTGCTGGCCAAGGTCCATGTGGGCAACCAGGGCTAACTGATGGAGGAGGCACTCAAAGGTTCTCTCTCCTCCCCCTTATTTCCTCTCTCTCGCTCTCCACTCAATCGATCAACCAAGTTTTGCAACAAGTGTTACTAACAAGTGTTACTTTCCCTCTTTTTCTCTTCCTCCTCTCCTCCCTCTCTCGTGGCACAATATGGGAGAGCACGGTTCAGAGCTGAAGGATATCCACCTGGGCCAGTGCTACAGTATAACTGATGAGGGGATGGTGTCTCTGGTCAAGGGATGTCCCAAGCTGCAGAGAATCTACATGCAGGAGAACAAAATGGTGAGTTCCCTTACCAGAACTTAGGCGACATCCGTGTTCAGTTGACACCAGTTGACCTGCAGAACTTGGCAGACCAACGCTCTGTCTCTGTAGTGGTAGGGGAAACGTTGCCTTCACATATTAATTTTAACCCATGAAAGGGATAGGGAAATGTTCTGGAAGGTCCCAAAGGCTACTAGATAAACTTTGAGTGGTGTCTCTGTGACGTGTGTAACAGCTTCATTTGGGATGTGTGTTTACTGTGTGTGGGTTGGTGGGGTATTTTTGCTGTTGGGATCGTGGTACATCTGTTTCAAATGGAACGCAAATCCCAAACTCAAAACAAAATCTGTTGAAAACATGCAAAGAGGCACAGGCTAAGGGAGAGCACTGTGTGCATTTTGGATGACATGTACAGTCGTGGCCAAAAGTTTTAAGAATGACACAAATATTAATTTCCACAAAGTTTGCTGTTTCAGTGTCTTTAGATATTTTTGTCAGATGTTACTATGGACTTCTGAAGTATAATTACAAGCATTTCATAAGTGTCAAAGGCTTTTATTGACAATTACATGAAGTTGATGCAAAGAGTCAATATTTACAGTGTTGACCCTTCTTTCTCAAAACCTCTGTAATCCTCCCTGGCATGCTGTCAATTAACTTCTGTGCCACATCCTGACTGATGGCAGCCCATTCTTGCATAATCAATGCTTGGAGTTTGTCAGAATTTGTGTTTTTTTGTTTGTCCACCCGCCTCTTGAGGATTGACCACAAGTTCTCAATGGGATTAAGGTCTGGGGAGATTCCTGGCCATGGACCCAAAATATCAATGTTTTTTTCCCCGAGCCACTTAGTTATGGCAAAGTACTCCATCATGCTGGAAAAGGCATTGTTCGTCACCAAACTGTTCCTGGGTGGTTGGGAGAAGTTGCTCTCAGAGGATGTGTTGGTACCATCCTTTATTCATGGCTGTGTTCTTAGGCAAAATTGTGAGTGAGCCTACTCCCTTGGCTAAGAAGCAACCTCAGCAGTCCTCAGCAGTCCAATCCCTGTACCTTTTGCAGAATATCAGTCTGTCCCTGATGTTTTTCCTAGAGAGAAGTGGCTTCTTTGCTGCCCTTCTTGCCACCAGGCCATCATCCAAAAGTCTTCGCCTCACTGGGCGTGCAGATGCACTCACACTTGCCTGCTGCCAGTCCTGAGCAAGCTCTGTACTGGTGGTGCCCCGATTCCGCAGCTGAATCAACTTTAGGAGACGGTCCTGGTGCTTGCTGGACTTTCTTGGGTGCCCTGAAGCCTTCCTCACAACAATTGAACCGCTCTCCTTGAAGTTCTTGATGATCCGATGAATGGTCGATTTAGGTGCAATGTTACTGCCAGCAATATCCTTGCCCGTGAAGCCCTTTTTATGCAATGATGACGGCACGTGTTTCCTTGCAGGTAACCATGGTTGACAGAGGAAGAACAATGATTCCAAGCACCACCCTCCTTTTGAAGCTTCCAGTCTGTTATTCAAACTCAATCAGCATGACAGAGTGATCTCCAGCCTTGTCCTCATCAACACTCACACCTGTGTTAATGAGAGAATCACTGACATGATGTCAGCTGCTCCTTTTGTGTCAGGGCTGAAATGCAGTGGGAATGCTTTTGGGGGATTCAGTTCATTTGCATGACAAATAGGGACTTTGCAATTCATTGCAATTCATCTGATCACTCTTCATAACATTCTGGAGTATATGCAAATTTCCGTCATACAAACTGAGGCAGCAGACTGTGAAAATTAATACTTGTGTCATTCTCTAAACTTTTGGCCACTACTATATGTGTGTATGACTGTTGCTGTGTGTTTGGGCTGGTGCTTTCAGGGTGTTTTGGGGACAGTCCCTGTTAGAGTGCAGTGTGATGACAGGGGGTGGGGGGTCTGCATAAACACAACAAGTAAAGATGAATATTCAACACCCTGGGGTTGTGTGCCAGGCCAGCTGACAATGCAGGCTTTATAATGAATACCCCTCGGATCCACTGATGTGATTTTACATTAATCTCCCACACACACACACACACACACACACACACACACACACACACACACACACACACACACACACACACACACACACACACACACACACACACACACACACACACACACACACACAGAGTGTGATCTCTGAGCTAGCTTCCCGTGTTAGCTGGTTGTGTTGTGGTGGGGTCTTGGTCACTTTCGTTAGACACCATTACTCTGCAAGTGTCGAGGTTGTGTTCCTGTTCTGCAGGGGATTTGGACATCCTGACTTCCTGAATCTCTGGCCCCATTTTAAGTTTATGTCCACTTCTTTCCCAAAGTAGGCTGTCAAAAAGACTAGGAACGACTGGAACACTTGATGACTGTTATAGCCTACCCAGTTTTACATGTTGCCTCGGCACTTGGCAGTAATGCACTCAGTTCCCAGTGTAATTTCTGAACGATCCCTGACACTGTCTCTCCTCAACCACTGGAGGTCACTGTTCCTCCACTACTGAACGCGGACAGTCAACAGGTCTTACTCTGTGAGAGGCTTGATACATGGGTCAGATCATTTTTAAAATGATTTTAACTAAGCCACAGTGGCCGGCTAGAATCCTCTACCTTTGGCAGTTCCATGCAAAGCTTTCCTGGATATGTACTGTATGTATTGAGATGTGCAATGGACTTCTGTTTCCAAGTCTATCTAGGCCTTGCAGCATTGCATCATAATCCTCATTATTCTCTAACCTAATGCATTTGTCTTCCTTTCCTCTAAATATTCTCTCTCCTCTCAGGTTGATTATGCTCTTGATTAATTAGTTCCACTTAAAGTTGTTTAACAGTAGCTCAGTTTGTTAAAATCTCATTCATCACCATAATAGTTGTGAAAATAGGTATTATAGTGAGGTGAGAGATTCATTTCGGCGCTAATAATATTTCTAATGTTGTGGGATCAATTTCAGACATTAGACTGCTGGAAGGTTTTCTGGCTTCCTCTTTATATTGTGCCAGAGAGAAGTGGGTTGTGAATATTTTTTGGAGTTGTTATGTCTAGCCGCACTCATTGTGTTGGCCTGATATTGTCATTAATTTGGCCTGCTATTAAGAAGGCCAGGGAAACTTCCCTCTCTCCTCTCCGTAGAAGACTCTCATTATCTCTGTTTTGAGAATTTAATAGCTCGATATCTTTTCTAATGAGAAATGTAGGACCAGATTAAAGCATTGATTTCACCTCGTTAAAAAGGAAAGTGGGCAAGGTGAATTATTTACAATTGTCTTGTAGGTCTAGGGACAAGTGTCCTTATCTCTGGATTAGAGTTAGGCTGCTGGTTTTCATGTTGTCTCCTGTGTTTAGCTAGAAAACTGGATTCAAGTATTTCCATTTGCAGACATTTAGTGCAGGCTGAGGATAAACATATTGACTAGCCTGTCCTATATGCCCTAAGGAATCTAGCCTATAAAATGTTTTGAGGAGAGAATTTAGTAGGCTATGAGTTAGGGATGGGAATTTTACATTTTTTGACTGTTCGAGTACTTGCATGTAATGGTTATGATAAATGAAATTACTTCCCAAAAACTCAGCAATTTTTTTTAACACAAGGCCCGTGCTGGGGAACAGATATGTGCTGATATATCCATATGCCAACAGTGTGCAACAATGCCTAATTTATCATAACCATTACAGATAACGAATCCTAATTGCTAAATTGCCCCATATATATTCGGTGAATAAAAAAACAAGTGCCATTTTAAGAGTCCTTAATTCAAATCGTAATATTAACTGGTTCTATTATATTGTGGAACACAATCTATTAAAAGGCAGTAACCTCAACAGTGGTGCTTGATGGTCGACAGCCTTGTTTTGTTCATTTAGCAGACTGCTGTTATTTGCCGAACCCTTATCACAGTCAAGACACACCTATTTTATAGTAAAAACAAGAGAAAAGAACTGTGATATAAAATATGCAAAATGGTGAGCCTATGTTTAGGGGGGTTATTAGCCTAGGCTAACCAATTAAAAATTACACTTGCAGTTTGCAAAGTAGGGTCGTCACTAGTTACCAGCGCCACAAAGTCATAAACCCCGCCTATTTCTACAATTTATCTTCTTCAAATCTGATTTTAAACCTAACCCTTAACTCTAACCTTAAACACACTGCTAACCTTATGCATAACCCTAACCTTAGCTTGTGTATAAGGGGATATCGGCTGCGCTGATAGATGACGTGAGATACATTTGACATTTCTCGGTCCCTCCCTCTCTCCCTCTCTCTCTCACTCCCTCTCGCTCACTCTCGCTCCCCCTCTCTCTCGCTCCCTCTCGCTCCCTCTCTCTCTCGCTCCCTCCCTCTCTTTTGCTCCCTCGCTCTCACTCCCCTCCCTCTCTCTCTCTTTCTCTCTCGCTCTCTTTCTCTCTCGCTCCCTCTTGCTGTCGCTCCCTCCCTCTCTCTCTCCCTATCTCTTGCTCCCTCTCGTTCCCTCCCTTCCTCTCTCTCGCTCCCTCCCTCGCTCGCTCTCACTCCCCTCCCTCTCTCTCTTTCTCTCTCGCTCCCTCTCGCTGTCTCTCCCTCTCTCTCCCTCTCTCTTGCTCCCTCTCGCACCCTCCCTCCCTCTCGTTCCCTCCCTCGCTCGCTCGCTCTCACTCCCCTCCCTCTCTCTCTCTCTCTCTCTCTCTCTCTCTCTCTCTCTCACTCCCTCGCTCGCTCTCTTCTTCTCTCTCTCTCTTTCTCTCTCGCCCTCTCTCTTTCTTTCTCTCTCGCTCTCCCTCTCCCCCCTCTCCCCTCTCTCTCGCTCCCTCTCTCGCTCCCTCTCTCTCTCGCTCTCCCTATCTCTCTCTCTTGCTCGCTTGCTCGCCCTCTCATTCTCTCGCTCCCCCTCGCTCGCTCTCTCGCTCCTTCTCTCTCTCTCTTTCTCTCTCGCTCTCTCTCTCTCGCTCCCTCTCTCTCTCTCACTCCCTCTCTCTCTCTCGCTCCCTCTCTCTCTCTCGCTCCCTCTCTCTCTCTCGCTCCCTCTCTCTCTCTCGCTCCCTCTCTCTCTCACTCCCTCCTTCTTTCTTTCTTTCTTTCTTTCTTTCTTTCTTTCTTTCTTTCTTTCTTTCTTTCTTTCTTTCTTTCTTTCTTTCTTTCTTTCTTTCTTTCTTTCTTTCTCTCTCTCACTCCCTCTCTCTCTCTCTTTCTCTCTCGCTCCCTCTCTCTCTTTCTCTCTCTCTTTCTTTCACTCTCGCCCCCTCTCTCTTTCGCTCTCCCTCTCTCGCTATCCCTCTCTCGCTCGCTCGCTCCCTCTCTCTCTCTCTCTCGCTCCCTCTGTCTCTTTCCCTCTCTCTCCCTCTCTCACTCCCTCTCTCTCTCTTTCTCTCTCTCTGGCTCTCCTCCCACTCTCTCTCTCTCGCTCCCTCTCTCCCTCTCTCTTGCTCCCTCTCGCTCCCTCCCTCGCTCAAGCTCCCCTCCCTCTCTCTCTTTCTCTCTCGCTCCCTCTCGCTCCCTCTCTCCCTCTCTCTTGCTCCCTCTCGCTCCCTCCCTCGCTCAAGCTCCCCTCCCTCTCTCTCTCTCTCTCTCTCTCTCTCTCTCTCGCTCCCTCCCTCGCTCAAGCTCCCCTCCCTCTCTCTCTTTCTCTTGCTCCCTCTCTCTCTCTCTCTCTCTCTCTTTCTCTCTTTCTCTCTCGCTCCCCCTCTCCCCTCTTTCTCGCTCGCTTGCTCGCCCTCTCTCTTTCTCTCGCTCCCTCTCTCTCTCACTCCCTCTCTCTCTCTCTCTCTCTCACTCCCTCCCTCCTTCTTTCTTTCTTTCTTTCTTTCTTTCTTTCTTTCTTTCTTTCTTTCTTTCTTTCTTTCTTTCTTTCGCTCCCTCTCTCTCTTTCTCTCTCTCTCGCTCCCTCTCTCTCTTTCTCTCTCGCTCCCTCTCTCTCTCTCACTCCCTCTCTCTCTCTCTCTCTCTCACTCCCTCCCTCCTTCTTTCTTTCTTTCTTTCTTTCTTTCTTTCTTTCTTTCTTTCTTTCTTTCTTTCATTCTTTCGCTCCCTCTCTCTCTTTCTCTCTCTCTCGCTCCCTCTCTCTCTCTCTCTCGCTCCCTCTCTCTCTCACTCCCTCCTTCTTTCTTTCTTTCTTTCTTTCTTTCTTTCTTTCTTTCTTTCTTTCTTTCTTTCTTTCTTTCTTTCTTTCTTTCTCTCTCTCACTCCCTCTCTCTCTCTCTTTCTCTCTCGCTCTCTTTCTCTCTCGCTCCCTCTTGCTGTCGCTCCCTCCCTCTCTCGCTATCCCTCTCTTTCTCTCTCGCTCTCACTCCCCTCCCTCTCTCTCTCTTTCTCTCTCGCTCTCTTTCTCTCTCGCTCCCTCTTGCTGTCGCTCCCTCCCTCTCTCTCTCCCTATCTCTTGCTCCCTCTCGTTCCCTCCCTTCCTCTCTCTCGCTCCCTCCCTCGCTCGCTCTCACTCCCCTCCCTCTCTCTCTTTCTCTCTCGCTCCCTCTCGCTGTCTCTCCCTCTCTCTCCCTCTCTCTTGCTCCCTCTCGCACCCTCCCTCCCTCTCGTTCCCTCCCTCGCTCGCTCTCACTCCCCTCCCTCTCTCTCTCTCTCTCTCTCTCTCTCTCTCTCTCACTCCCTCGCTCGCTCTCTTCTTCTCTCTCTCTCTTTCTCTCTCGCCCTCTCTCTTTCTTTCTCTCTCGCTCTCCCTCTCCTCCCTCTCCCCTCTCTCTCGCTCCCTCTCTCGCTCCCTCTCTCTCTCGCTCTCCCTATCTCTCTCTCTTGCTCGCTTGCTCGCCCTCTCATTCTCTCGCTCCCCCTCGCTCGCTCTCTCGCTCCTTCTCTCTCTCTCTTTCTCTCTCGCTCTCTCTCTCGCTCCCTCTCTCTCTCTCACTCCCTCTCTCTCTCTCGCTCCCTCTCTCTCTCTCGCTCCCTCTCTCTCTCTCGCTCCCTCTCTCTCTCACTCCCTCCTTCTTTCTTTCTTTCTTTCTTTCTTTCTTTCTTTCTTTCTTTCTTTCTTTCTTTCTTTCTTTCTTTCTTTCTTTCTCTCTCTCACTCCCTCTCTCTCTCTCTTTCTCTCTCGCTCCCTCTCTCTCTTTCTCTCTCTCTTTCTTTCACTCTCGCCCCCTCTCTCTTTCGCTCTCCCTCTCTCCCTATCCCTCTCTCGCTCGCTCGCTCCCTCTCTCTCTCTCTCTCGCTCCCTCTGTCTCTTTCCCTCTCTCTCCCTCTCTCACTCCCTCTCTCTCTCTTTCTCTCTCTCTGGCTCTCCTCCCACTCTCTCTCTCTCGCTCCCTCTCTCCCTCTCTCTTGCTCCCTCTCGCTCCCTCCCTCGCTCAAGCTCCCCTCCCTCTCTCTCTTTCTCTCTCGCTCCCTCTCGCTCCCTCTCTCCCTCTCTCTTGCTCCCTCTCGCTCCCTCCCTCGCTCAAGCTCCCCTCCCTCTCTCTCTCTCTCTCTCTCTCTCTCTCGCTCCCTCCCTCGCTCAAGCTCCCCTCCCTCTCTCTCTTTCTCTTGCTCCCTCTCTCTCTCTCTCTCTCTCTCTCTTTCTCTCTTTCTCTCTCGCTCCCCCTCTCCCCTCTTTCTCGCTCGCTTCTTTCTTTCTTTCTTTCTTTCTTTCTCTCTCTCACTCCCTCTCTCTCTCTCTTTCTCTCTCGCTCCCTCTCTCTCTTTCTCTCTCTCTTTCTTTCACTCTCGCCCCCTCTCTCTTTCGCTCTCCCTCTCTCGCTATCCCTCTCTCGCTCGCTCGCTCCCTCTCTCTCTCTCTCTCGCTCCCTCTGTCTCTTTCCCTCTCTCTCCCTCTCTCACTCCCTCTCTCTCTCTCTCTCTCTCTCTGGCTCTCCTCCCACTCTCTCTCTCTCGCTCCCTCTCTCCCTCTCTCTTGCTCCCTCTCGCTCCCTCCCTCGCTCAAGCTCCCCTCCCTCTCTCTCTTTCTCTCTCGCTCCCTCTCGCTCCCTCTCTCCCTCTCTCTTGCTCCCTCTCGCTCCCTCCCTCGCTCAAGCTCCCCTCCCTCTCTCTCTCTCTCTCTCTCTCTCTCTCTCTCTCTCGCTCCCTCCCTCGCTCAAGCTCCCCTCCCTCTCTCTCTTTCTCTTGCTCCCTCTCTCTCTCTCTCTCGCTCTCTTTCTCTCTTTCTCTCTCGCTCCCCCTCTCCCCTCTTTCTCGCTCGCTTGCTCGCCCTCTCTCTTTCTCTCGCTCCCTCTCTCTCTCACTCCCTCTCTCTCTCTCTCTCTCACTCCCTCCCTCCTTCTTTCTTTCTTTCTTTCTTTCTTTCTTTCTTTCGCTCCCTCTCTCTCTTTCTCTCTCTCTCGCTCCCTCTCTCTCTTTCTCTCTCGCTCCCTCTCTCTCTCTCGCTCCCTCTCTCTCTCTCACTCCCTCTCTCTCTCTCGCTCCCTCTCTCTCTCTCGCTCCCTCTCTCTCTCTCGATCCCTCTCTCTCTCTCGCTCCCTCTCTCTCTCTCGCTCCCTCTCTCTCTCTCACTCCCTCCTTCTTTCTTTCTTTCTTTCTTTCTTTCTTTCTTTCTTTCTTTCTCTCTCTCGCTCCCGCTCTCGCTCCCTCTCTCTCTCTCTTTCTCTCTCGCTCCCTCTCTCTCTCTCGCTCCCTCTCTCTCTCTCACTCCCTCTCTCTCTCTCGCTCCCTCTCTCTCTCTCGCTCCCTCTCTCTCTCGCTATCCCTCTCTCGCTCGCTCGCTTGCTCCCTCTCTCTCTCTCTCTCTCTCGCTCCCTCTGTCTCTTTCCCTCTCCCTCCCTCTCTCACTCCCTCTCTCTCTCTCTCTCTCTCTCTCTGGCTCTCCTCCCACTCTCTCTCTAACGCTCCCTCTCTCCCTCTCTCTTGCTCCCTCTCGCTCCCTCCCTCGCTCAAGCTCCCCTCCCTCTCTCTCTTTCTCTCTCGCTCCCTCTCTCTCTCTCCCTCTCTCCTTCTCTCTCTCTCGCTCCCTCTCTCTCTCTCGCTCTCCCTCTCTCTCTCTCTCGCTCTCCCTCTCTCTCTCTCTCGTTCACCCTCTCTCTTTCTCTCGCTCCCTCTCGCTCCATCTCTCTCTCTCACTTCCTCTCTCTTTCTTTCTCTCTCGCTTCCTCTCTCTCTCTCTCTCGCTCCCTCGCTCTCTCGCTCCCTCTCTCTCGCCCCACCTCTCTCTCTCTCTCTCTTTCTCTCTCGCCCCCCCTCTCTCTCTTGCTCCCCCCCTCTCTCGCTCTCCCTCACTCTCTCTCTCTCTCTCTCGCTCGCTCCCTCTCTCTCTCGCTCCCTCTGTCTCTCTCTCGCTCTCTCTGTCTATTTCTTGCTCCCTCTCTCTCTCTCGCGCTCTCTTGCGACTTCTGTCTCTCTCTGTCTCTCTCTCTCGCTCCCTCTGTCTCTTTCTCGCTCCCTCTCTCTCTGTCTCTCGCTCCCTCTGTCTCTCTCTCGCTCCCTCTGTCTCTCTCTCAGTCCCTCTGTCTGTCTCTCGGTCCCTCTGTCTCTCTCTCGCTCTCTCTCATGCCTCCCTTTTCCCATCTCTTTTTTTGCCTCCACTCTCTTCTCCCAAATGTAATGTAACAGGATCCTGTCTCTCTCTTTCAATCAATGAGGAATGGAGATGATCCCTCACTCGCTCTGTTCCTCCTCCTCCCCTCCTTCTGGCTTTCTTCTAATTTAATAATTAAAAAGCTGGGGGATGTTTCTGTGCGGTCTCTCTCCTCTCTCTTTCTCGCTCTCTTTTTCTCTCTGTCTCCTTTCAAAACCTTTCTCTCTCTGTCTTCTCTCTGTCTCTCTCTCTGTCTTCTCTCTGTCTCTCTCTGTCTCTCTCTCTCTCTCTCTCTCTCTCTCTCTCTCTCTATCATACTCTGCTGGTGGTTTATCTCCTCTGTGGCTCAAGGCTTCCTGCTCTCATCAGAACATGCAGTGTCTAGATCTCTACTGGTTAGCCAGCTCTCACCTTCCGTTTCCTTGTCAGATCCCTACTGGTTAGCCAGGTCCCACCTTCCGTTTCCCTGTCAGATCTCAGCTGGTTAGCCAGGTCCCACCTTCCGTTTCCCCGTCAGATCTCAACTGGTTAGCCAGAGCTTGCTGGCTGTGGGTGTTGGCCAAAGGAGTCTGAACAGACTCAGAGAACAGCTATTTTTGGGCTCCAGTGATTTCTGAGTCCCTCAGGTGAAGTTCTGATGTTTGTATCTCTTTTTCTCTCACTATTTCTCTCTCTTTCCTGCACCCACGCTCTCTTTTTCTCTCTCTTCTCCCTGACGGTTCTCTGTGTCCACACAGAACAAGGTGAACTGGCTGGTTTGAACTGGATTAACGTTTCTCTCTGCTATGCTGCGTGTGGGAAGAAGAAAAGAGAACTTTAAAAAAGTGGGTTTTTAAAGAGATGTTGGGATCACCTGTAAAGAATAAAGTATGTTTGTGTTCTCCTATTTGACTTGCTCATAGTTAGACTCTGTCAGAGTTGTAGCTATTTGTTGTTGTCCGTTTTCAAACCTTGTTTTGAGCTCTTGTTGATTTGCCATATTCTGTTCTCTCTCTGTTTACCTCAGAGGATAAAGACTTACAGAATACCAAACTCCTCCTCATCATCATATTAATGTGTCCTATGAGAGAGACGGCCTGGAAGTTGAGCTGAGAGTTTTATAAATGCAATACAGACAAGGCCTATCTTCTCAACAGATCACACCCATTCTTCTGCTTGAATAATTCTATTCCATTAGTCCTTTAAATTAAACATGAGTATATCGCAATTTTAGGAACATTTTGCAACATAGGCACTTTTCTCTCTCTCTCTTTTAATTTCCCGCCCGCCTCTCCTTTCCTGGTGGAATCAAAGCACATTTGTTTTAATTTTCCATTGAGGTGATAGAATATGAACACACACACACACACACACACACACACACACACACACACACACACACACGGTTCTGATTAAACACTGTTTCAATTAGCTTAAATGTGTGTAAGTGTAAATGGATTTGGAGATGACCTACAATAGATTACCATGTGCCCTCAATTTAGATCTAATTAGTCGCAAATGTGAATTTTCCTCTCCTTTTTCCCTGAGACCTGTCCATCTTGGCTAATCCTCCCAGCTTGTCAGAGGGTGGAGTGTGACGGCTATATTCGTGTGAACAGACCTCAGAACACGGACCTCAGAACACGGACCTCAGAACACGGACCACAGAACACGGACCTCAGAACACGGACCTCAGAACACGGACCACAGAACACGGACCACAGAACACGGACCTCAGAACACGGACCTCAGAACACGGACCTCAGAACACGGACCTCAGAACATGGACCACAGAACACGGACCACAGAACACGGACCTCAGAACACGGACCTCAGAACACGGACCACAGAACGCTCTGGGTGATGAGGTGTCACATTGAATGGCGTCTGTTTAGCCATTGGTCGGTCACAGATACCTCATCTCCCTCCCTGATAGGCTGACAGCTTGTGAACATTACAGTGTAGTTAAAACCAGACAAGTGGTCCGATGCGGTGAGTGATCTGTGTATTTTTTGCTATATCAGATTGAACTGGCCAGAACAAAGGCGGAACAGGGGAACAGGTAATGAATATTCTTAGTTCTAGGATATCTATTCTGACACAACACCCAACTGGTTAGTTTCTTGGACACTTTCTTGGAAAACTTGTCCCAGGAAGTATTTTGGAATGATTAGAGATAAGTAGGACCGACTGACCAGCGGACTGGAGGAACGCTCTCCACAGCCAGCCTTCTTCCCTCCCAGAGAAAACATCCCAGTGACAGCCTCCTGTCTGTGACATGGACAATGTGTCTACTTTGGCTGGAACATGTTGTTTGGATGACGTGACATTACTCGCTACTGGACATGAAGGATTACAAAGGACAGGAACTGACTCACTCTCTCTCTGTGTCTCTGTCTCTCTCTCACCCCTCATTCTCTCTCTCTCCCCCATGTTATCGCTCTCTCACTCTCTCTCTCTCTCTCTCTGTGTCTCTGTCTCTTTCTCTCTCACCCCTCATTTCTCTCTCTCCCTCAATGTTATCTCTCTCTCACTCCCTATCTGTGTCTCTGTCTCTCTCACCCCCTCATTTTCTCCCCTCCATGTTATCACTCTCTCTGTGTCTTTGTCTCCTCTGTCTCTCTCTCTCTCACCTACTCATTTTCTCTCTTCCCCATGTTATCTCTCTCTCACGCTCTCTGTGTCTCTCTGCCTCTCTCTCTCTCTCTCTCTGCCTCTCTCTCACTCTGCCCCTTCCCCTCTCTGTGGTTGTCTATCGTTGAGGTAACCACCAGTTAGATCTGCTGTGTTTCTGAGCTGATGGGAAGCTGGTCCCTGTATCTCTATCTCCCAACACAGGGGAGCAGGCTATTGGATGCCCCCCCCACTCCCCAGGTGATCCAGTTGAAAATTGGCACTATTTTCTCCGATTCCCTCACCTCCCAGACTCCCCCTTTCCCTCACCTCCCAGACTCTCCTTTTCCCTCACCTCCCAGACTCCCACATCCCTTATTTTCTCCCCATGCTCCCCCTTTCCTTCTTACCCTCATATACCTTACACTTCTCCCTGTCTCTCATTCACCTCAATTTATTACCCCCTTTCACTCTGTTAGGTCTCCTTCCACCTCTCTCTCACCTCTTCCTCTCTCTCCCTCCTGTTTCTCTCCTGTTCTTTCTTTTCCTCTCTCTCTTCCCTCTGTGTGTTTGTGTACTCTCATTTCCTCTCTCTGCTGCATTCTTTGAAGTCTAGCTATCGATCCGTCAGAAAACCTGTGAAAGCTGTTTCATGTGGTTAGGAGTGAGGACCCTCTGTTGGGGGTCATCCAGTTGATCATCTCTCAGGTTCACAAGTCATCAGGTCTATTAATGCTGTGTTTCCTCTGACGGCCTGGCTGGCGGACTGGACCTAAACATACTGCTATCAATATGGAGGAAGAAGAGAGAAAATGAGAAAATGGAGAGACGCGAGCAATGAGTTTTGTAAATGTCACGACTGGCTTCTAGAAATGAGTGTCTGTGAAGTGAACTGTCCATTTGAGCTGTTCTGGGGATTACACTGTGACAGTCCATGTCGGACAAAGAGACTGGTTGGAAGAAATGACTGTGGTTTAAAAAAGGTTCCCCTGGCGACAGGAAATAATTTGCATGAGTGAGAGGTTGTTCAGATTAAGGCTTGGTGTTTGTTATATAGCTGGTAGGGATGGACATTTTGAAGTTTCACTATTCAAATATGATAATATTTTGCTGCACTTCCCATCCTCGTCTACAACTCCATTCCACGCGGTGTCAGAGGAAGGCCCTAAAAATTGTCAAAGACTCCCGCCACCCAAGTCAGTCTGTTCTCTCTGCTACCTCACGGCAAGCAGTACCAGAGCGCCAGGTCTGGGACCAAAGGGCTCCTGAACAGCTTCTACTCCAAAACCATTAGATTGCTAAACATTTAATTAAGCGGCTACCTGGACTTTCTGTTTTTCACCCCCTACCTACAAATACATTTTACCTCAATCAATCACCTAACCTGTTACGGTGCGTGAATGAGGACCCAAAAGCGAATTAACGTAAACAGAGCTTCTTTAATAACAAAACAAAACGTAGGCTCAGATGGACCGGCAGGTTCCGACAGGACAGGACAAGGTTGCAGCAAACATGACGATAGTCTGGTTCAGGCATGAACAACACAAACAAGAATCCGACAAAGACAGGAGCAGAAACAGAGAGAGATATAGAGGACTAATCAGAGGGAAAAAGGGAACAGGTGGGAAAAGGGGTGACGAGGTAGTTAGGAGGAGACAAGGCACAGCTGGGGGAAAGAGGGGGAGAAAAGGTAACCTAACAACGACCAGCAGAGGGAGACAGGGTGAAGGGAAAGGACAGAAACAAGACACAACATGACAGTACATGACAAACCAAACCTACATGTACATATTACCTCAATCAATCACCTAACCAAACCTACAAATACATTTTACCTCAATCAATCACCTAACCAAACCTACATGTACATATTACCTCAATCAATCACCTAACCAAACCTACAAGTACATATTACCTCAATCAATCACCTAACCAAACCTACATGTACATATTACCTCAATCAATCACCTAACCAAACCTACATGTACATATTACCTCAATCAATCACCTAACCAAACCTACAAGTACATATTACCTCAATCACCTAACCAAACCTACAAATACATATCACCTCAATCAATCACCTAACCAAACCTACATGTACATATTACCTCAATCAATCAATCACCTAACCAAACCTACATGTATATATTACCTCAATCAATCAATCACCTAACCAAACCTACAAGTACATATTACCTCAATCAATGACCTAACCAAACCTACAAATACATATTACCTCAATCAATCAATCACCTAACCAAACCTACATGTACATATTACCTCAATCAATCACCTAACCAAACCTACATGTACATATTACCTCATTCAATCGCCTAACCAAACCTACATGTACATATTACCTCAATCAATCAATCACCTAACCAAACCTACATGTACATATTACCTCAATCAAACACCTAACCAAACCTACATGCACATATTACCTCAATCAATCACCTAACCAAACCTACAAGTACATATTACCTCATTCAATCACCTAACCAAACAACGTTTCAGACAAAACAACTTACATACACTAACACAACATTAAACAAAACTATAAACACACATACAGTACAACAATTACATATTACATTAAAAACACAAACATCTTGACTAAAAACAGCTGGCCTAAAAACAATTACACTCTTCTATGTTGTATACAGCGATCAAGTGTTAAAACTCCACCAACGAAACTAGATCGTCTCATTATAAAATGTTCAGGAGAGAATTCCAGGACCACTGTAACTAAAACTATTTCTACCATGTCCTGTTCTAATTTTTGGTACTGTTAGAAGCAAATCAGAATGGGACCGTAATTGATATTTATTTACTGACCCGACTAAAAAAGAACAGAGATAAAATGGCATTTTACAGAATATGGCCTTATAAATCAGTGTATACCAGTGTTTAAGCCTACACAAGGTCAATGACGACCAGCCAACAGCCCTGTTGACATCACAATGATGTGTTAGACGTTTCTGATTTGTAATGAACCTGCACTAACACAGCATGGTCCACGGTGTCAAAAGCCTTCGACCAATCAATAAAAACAGACACACAATGTAACTTCTTATCAAGAGCACAGTGGATGTCATTTAAAACCTTCAATGTTGCTGAAACAGTGCTGTGGCCAGACCTAAAACCTGATTCGCATTCCATTTAAGATGTTGTTTTCTTGGAAGTAGGTCTTTAGCTGCCTACTAACTAAGGACTCCAGTACCTTTGACAGTACAGACAATTTTGATATGAGTCGATAGTTGTCAAGTAGCGAGGGATCTCCACCTTTCAGGAGAGGCAGTACAAAAGCAGATTTCCATAATTGGAGATTTCCTTAACATCAAGCGTGAAGTTAAAAATACATGTTAAGGGGGGAGCAATGATGTCTGCAGCTAGGTGTAGGAGGCTATGTAGTCTATGTAGTCTAGTTCATCAGGGCCAGGGGATTTCTTTTTATCAATTTCTTTCAGGGCTCTACACACTTCTGAAATAGAGAAGGATGAAAAGGAGAACCTGGTGAAGGAGTGCACAGGGGTGTCAGGTAAATTCCTTTGACCTTTTCAAATAAACTGCCTGCATCTTAAACCTACTGGTTCAAGGCTTTCCGAATGGAGGTTCTGTCAGTTACAATCTGTGTGTCCACCACCAATTGTTTAGGAAGCTGTGTATCTTTTCTGCACTCCAAACCTTTCACTACTTGCCAAAATTTGGATGGATTATTTACATTTTGTGAAGTAGATTTCATGAAGACGTTTAGAAGCCATCCAGTCATCTGCCAAACCAGTCCCTCTTGCTTTAGCCCACATAGCCTGTATATAGTCTCGTTATTATTATTATTTTATTGTGTTACTATTTTATTTTTATTTTCATACTTTTTAACTGCATTGTTGGGAAAGGGCACGTCAGCAATTCACTGTGAAGTCTACACGTAAGTCAGCAATTCACTGTGAAGTCTACACGTAAGTCAGCATTTCACGGTGAGGTCTACACGTAAGTCAGCAATTCACTGTGAAGTCTACATGTAAGTCAGCATTTCACGGTGAGGTCTACACGTAAGTCAGCATTTCACGGTGAAGTCTACACGTAAGTCAGCATTTCACGGTGAAGTCTACGCGTAAGTCAGCATTTCACGGTGAAGTCTACACGTATGTCAGCATTTCACGGTGAAGTCTACACGTAAGTCAGCATTTCACGGTGAAGTCTACACGTAAGTCAGCATTTCACGGTGAAGTCTACACGTAAGTCAGCATTTCACGGTGAAGTCTACACGTAAGTCAGCATTTCACGGTGAAGTCTACACGTAAGTCAGCATTTCACGGTGAGGTCTACACGTAAGTCAGCATTTCACGGTGAAGTCTACACGTAAGTCAGCATTTCACCGTGAAGTCTACACGTAAGTCAGCATTTCACCGTGAAGTCTACACGTAAGTCAGCATTTCACGGGGAAGTCTACACGTAAGTCAGCATTTCACGGGGAAGTCTACACGTAAGTCAGCATTTCACGGTGAAGTCTACACGTAAGTCAGCATTTCACGGTGAAGTCTACACGTAAGTCAGCATTTCATGGGGAAGTCTACACGTAAGTCAGCATTTCACGGTGAAGTCTACACGTAAGTCAGCATTTCACGGTGAAGTCTACACGTAAGTCAGCATTTCACGGTGAAGTCTACACTTAAGTCAGCATTTCACGGTGAAGTCTACACGTAAGTCAGCATTTCACGGTGAAGTCTACACGTAAGTCAGCATTTCACGGTGAGGTCTACACGTAAGTCAGCATTTCACGGTGAAGTCTACACGTAAGTCAGCATTTCACGGTGAAGTCTACACGTAAGTCAGCATTTCACCGTGAAGTCTACACGTAAGTCAGCATTTCACGGGAAGTCTACACGTAAGTCAGCATTTCACGGGGAAGTCTACACGTAAGTCAGCATTTCACGGTGAAGTCTACACGTAAGTCAGCATTTCACGGTGAAGTCTACACGTAAGTCAGCATTTCACGGTGAAGTCTACACGTAAGTCAGCATTTCACGGTGAAGTCTACACGTAAGTCAGCATTTCACGGTGAAGTCTACACGTAAGTCAGCATTTCACGGTGAAGTCTACGCGTAAGTCAGCATTTCACGGTGAAGTCTACACGTAAGTCAGCATTTCACGGGGAAGTCTACATGTAAGTCAGAATTTCACGGGGAAGTCTACACGTAAGTCAGCATTTCACGGGGAAGTCTACACGTAAGTCAGCATTTCACGGGGAAGTCTACACGTAAGTCAGCATTTCACGGTGAAGTCTACACGTAAGTCAGCATTTCACGGTGAAGTCTACACTTGTATTGTATTCACCGCATTTGACAAATAAAATTGGATTTAATTCATATGAATCAACAGCCTACCCTTTGGTTGCTCATTGTAACCTTTTTCTTCTCATTTTGTCAACTTAGTTCCCTCATTTTAATTCCATTTTGCATTGATTTAGAAATCTCCCACTTCACTTGCTAAACATGTAGCCTCTGACTGTGATTGGACAACAACAACAAGCTACATGTGTAAAATGGGTGTGTAGGCTATGGGACTCACTCATAAAAACTCTTAACTGGTGTTTTATTAAAATGTCTAAGGTAATGGTCTATCCCGGTAGGCTATGTAGAAATGTCACAAATAATTTTTAATTTTTTTTTAGACAAAAGCCTTTTCAAAAAATGAATACTCTGCCAAGTCATCGAATACTAACGTCTGTTCGGATATTCTAATGACCGTGCCCATCCCTAATAGCTCCTAGCCTCTTTCTAAACATACTCTTCCAGTCAGGTGTTTTCATCACAGAACAGGCAAGACTGTGCTGTTTGTCTCTTAGTTACAGAACAGGCATGGACCCAGCTCACTAACGTGCTTTTAAACGATGAAAGACAAACAAGGTTTCTATCAACGTGGACCTTTGCCAAGCCTTCTGTCTCTGAGTGGTATATATCTCTTTATTTGTGTCAGTTCAGCTGTCAAAGTCAGTTTAATGCTATTTGTTGTGCCCTGTCAATCTCATGTGATCTTTTAATGTAGCAATACTGCAGAAATACAGCAATTCACTAAACATCAGTGACACAATGTGTTATTAAGATGGATATCTTTCAAATCAGGTGTTGTGGAAGGCACAGAAAGGGAGGTAGTCTAGGTAACTGGGACCACAATGAAAGGCAGAGAGTTGGAAGAGTTTGTCCAGACATTACAGTGTCTGTGGCAGAGGCTGTTGTATTATACCTTGACCTGCAGAGAGTGCTCTAAGACTGGTTTTCAACAGGAGATCAGCAGTGGATATCAGTGTAGCTTCGGCAACTACAGAGTTAAAAGAAATATATTAAGAATGGAAGCATGCCTAAATGAAGCAAGTATTTGGGCTTATGTTAACCATTTGGCTTTTCAGCAGCACAAAGTGGAACCGAAGCACATTTTTCAACACCAGCAATAGGGACAGTGGATAATCTCAATTCTGAGAATGAACACATTGTTGGCTGTTGTATCACTGGTAGTTGCAACATAGCCTGTTAAAGGGATTGTTTGGGATTTTGGCAACTTGTGGGTACCATTTCTATGTCTCTGTGTCCAGTATAAATTTGAAGGTAGTTTTGCGAGCCAATGCTTACTAGCTTCGCACAAAGATTGGAAGTCTTTGGGTACAGCTAGCATTGCCAAAATCCTGAACTTTTAAATCTTTGTATAACTAACACACATTTTCATCCAGAACTACAATCAACATAAATGCGTGATTTAAACGAAAGTTAAACGATCCACTAGCCTCAGCCCGTTAGCTTTTTCTGAATGCTGTGTCCCCTGCTCGCCCAGTGTAGTAGTGAATACCGTACAGCACCCTGACTCACCTATTGCTACTCTATTGACCCTATGATCACTCGGCTACACAGCTGATGCCCCCTGGACTGTTTCAATAACATGGTACCTCATTTTGTTTACCTGTCGGCCCCAGCCTCGAACTCAGGTCCTGTATGTACCTAACTGATCCGCTCTGCCCATTCATCACCATTTTCCTGTTGTTGTCTTAGGTCTCCTGATCAACACCTGTGATTTCTTTATGCCTCTCTCTAACGTTAATATGCCTTGTCTACTGCTCTACTATCTATCTTACCCTGCCTTTCTAAGGTCTACGAAAGCCAAGTTAACAAACAGATCACCGACCATTTTGAATCCCACCGTACCTTCTCCGCTATGCAATCTGCTTTCCGAGAGTGGTCATGGGTGAACCTCAGCCACGCTCAAGGTCCTCAACGATAACATAACGACCATCGACAAAATAAAATACTGTGCAGCCAAATTTATCGACCTGGCCAAGACTTTCGACTCTGTCAATCACCGCATTCTTATTGGCAGACTAAACAGCCTTGGTTTCTCAAATGACTGCCTCACCTGGTTCACCAACTACTTCTCAGACAGAGTTCAGTGTGTCAAATCGGAGGGCCTGTTGTCCGGACCTCTGGCAGTCTCTATGGGGGTACCACAGGGTTCAATTCTCTGGCCGACTCTTTCCTCTGTATATATCAATGATGTCGCTCTTGCTGCGGCTGGTGATTCTCTGATCCACCACTACGCAGACGACACCATTCTGTATTCTTCTGGCCCTTCTTTTGACACTGTGTTAACTAACTTCCAGACAAGCTTCAATGCCATACAACTCTCTTTCCGTGGCCTCCAACTGCTCTTAAATGCAAGCAAAACTAAATGCCGATCGCTGCCCACACCTGCCCGCCTGTCTAGCATCACTACTCTGGACGGTTCTGACTACAAATACCTAGGTGTCTGGTTAGACTGTAAACTCTCCTTCCAGACTCACATTAAGCATCTCCAATCCAAAGTTAAAACTAGAATCCTATTTTGCAACAAAGCATCCTTCACTCATGCTGCCAAACATACCCTTGTAAAACTGACTATCCTACCGATCCTTGACTTCGGTGTTGTCATCTACAAAATAGCCTCCAACACTCTACTTGGTAAATTGGATGCAGTCTATCACAGTGCTATCCGTTTTGTCACCAAAGCCCCATCTACTACCCCCCACTGCAACCTCTATGCTCTTGTTGGCTGGCCATCGCTTCATATTCGTCACCAAACGTACCTGCTCCTGGTCATCTATAAGTCCTTGCTAGGTAAAGCCCTGCCTTATCTCAGGTCACCATAGCAGCACCCACCCGTAGCACACGTTCCAACAGGTATATTTCACTGGTCTCCCCCAATGCCAATTCCTCCTTTGGCCGCCTTTCCTTCTAGTTCTCTGCTGCCAATGACTGGAACGAATTGCAAAAATCACTGAAGCTGGAAACTCATATCTCCCTCACTAACTTTAAGCACCAGCTATCAGAGCAGCTTACAGATCATTGCACCTGTACGTAGCCGATCTGTAAATAGCCCTCCAACTACCTCATCCCCATCTTGTTATTTATTTTATATAGATATCTCTACTTGCACATTCATCTTCTCCACATCTACCACTCCAGTATTTATTTGCTAAATTGTAATTATTTTGCCACTACGGCCTATTTATTGCCTTACCTCCCTAACTTACTTCATTTGCACACACTGTATAACTCTGTGTTGTTGTTTGTGTCGCACTGCTTTGCTTTATCTTGATCAGGTCACGGTTGTAAATGAGAACTTGTTCTCAACTGGCTTACCTGGTCAAATAAAGGTGATTTTTTTTTTTCAATTTTGGCTTAGTTACAGCTGTTGTGTGTCTTTGCTTGGTAGTTCCGAGTCATTCAGTGCCTCCTGTCTGTCCACTGGCAGACACAGTGTCACAGAGTACCCCATTCCCCTATCCCCCTCACCCCCGTATTCCCCATATGATGGGTTTTCCTTTTGATTTAGAAGTACAGCTTTCAGGACCTATTGCCGGATTTGGGAGCTCCCTTTGCCTGACAGTGAGATGGAAGTCGTTAGTGTCCTGGCTCTGTTTCTGTCTCTGGGATGTGATAGTCAGTGATAAATAGCTCTGGGTGAACTGAATTCTGTAGGGTCATGGGAGAGGGGGAAAGAGAGAGGTAAAGGGAGTGAAAGACAACTCTCCTCACTCCGTCTTTCCTGTCTCCTTTCTCTCTTCTGTTCTTATCTCCCTCTGTCTCTCTGTTGATCTAATCACTGGCTTCATTACTAATGATGGATGTGAGGCAGAGGTGTGTGTCTGTCTGAGTGAGTGTGTTGTCTTCCTCCTCTTCCTCCCCTTCCTCTATCATGTCTCCACCCTCTCTAACAGTGAAAGTGGAACACCCCCCTCTCCTAATGTGTTTGGTCCTGTGCTGGCGCCTGGTAGTGGTTCGATCTGGGCTGTAATGAATGTGTTTAATAAGCTCTGTGGGTCGATGGGCTTAATGAAGGTGTGACAGACGACGGGCCAGGAGAACGCTAACACCTTAACGAGATGCTAATGAGCCAGAGGGGTTAACGAGGTCACAGTAATCAGTATCTTTCTCTCTGTCTGTTTGTCTGTCTGTTCTTGTTCTCTTTCTGTTTTTTCTTGGTTGGTCGGTCTGTCTCTCTGTCTGTTTGTGTTTCTCTCTCAATGACATTTCTCTCCCTCACTCTCTTACTCTCACTCACTCTCTTACTCTCTTTCGGTCTTTCTTTCGTTCTCTCGTGTTCTCTCTTTCTCGGTCTGTCAATTTAAGAAAGGCTTTGTTGTCATGAATGTGTGGTTGCCAAAGCAATGCATATGAAGTATTACGTAAATCAACCATATGTTTGATTAATAATAATAATAATAACATATCAACAAAAACAATTATACAAGGAAATAATACACCAAAAAGTACAAATTAAATCTACAAGGCTCATGTGTATGACATGGTGGGAGCTACAGTCTAATATCATAACAGGCCAGGACATGATCTGTAGTAATGTCTACTTTCTCTCTAATATAATGACAGGCCAGGACAGAAGCTGCAGTAAGATCTACTGTGTAATATCACGACAGGCCAGGATGTCATCTGCAGTAAGATCTACAGTCTGTCTAATATCATGACAGGCCAGGATGTCATCTGCAGTAAGAGCTACAGTCTGTCTAATATCATGACAGGCCAGGATGTCATCTGCAGTAAGAGCTACAGTCTGTCTAATATCATAACAGGCCAGGACAGAAGCTGCAGTAAGATCTACTGTCTCTACGTTTTCTAACCAAATGAATATTCTTTCCCCAACAGGCAGTTCAAGAAATGTTGCAATTCTTTCTTTTATTTTCAGGAGATAAATACACTCCATGACCAAAGGTATGTGGACACCTGCTTGTTGAACATCTCATTCCAAAATCATGGCCATTAATATGGTTGTTCCCCCCTTTGCTGCTGTAACAGCCTCTACTCTTCTGGGCTTTCCACTAGATGTTGGAACATTTCTGCAGGGATTGCTTCCATTCAGCCTTGAGCATTTGTGAGCACAGGCACTGCTGTTGGGCGATTAGGCCTGGCTCGCAGTCGGCCTTCTAATTCATCCCAAATGTGTTGATGGGGTTGAGGTCAGGGCTCTGTGCAGGCCAGTCAAGTTCTTCCACACTGATCTTGGCAAACCATGTTGAAACAGGAAAGGGCCTTTCCCAAACTGTTGCCAGTTTGATTCATTACACCAGAGAACGTGTTTCCACTGCTCCAGAGTCCAATGGCAGCGAGGTTCACACCACTCCAGACAACGCTTGTCATTGCGCATGGTGGTCTTAGGCGTGTGTGCGTTTGCCTGCCCATGGAAACCCATTGCATGAAGCTCCCACAAACAGTTCTTGTACTGACAAACTTGGTAGTGAGTGTTACAACTGAGGACAGGCTATTTTTTACACGCTACATGCTTCAGCACTCAGTGGTCCCGTTCTGTGAGCTTGTGTGGCCTACCCTACACCTTTCCACTTCACAATAACAACACTTACAGTTGACCGGGGAAGCTCTAGCATTGCAAAAATTTGACAACCTGACTTGTTGGAAAGGTGGCATCCTATGACGGTGCCACATTGAAAGTCAGTAAGGCCATTCTACTGCCAATGTTTGTCTATGGGGATTGCATGGCTGTGTGCTTGATTTTATACACCTTTCAGCAACGGCTGTGGCTGAAATGGCCGAATCCACTAATTTGAAGGTGTGTCCACATAGTTTTGTATTTGTAGTGTACCTTCATGCCATATGGAATCAAATGCTTTTTGAAAGTCTATAAAACAGGCAAATATGATTCCTTTGAGTTTGGTGGATGTGTTTTTGGCCCAAGGTGTGGAGGGTAAATATGTGATCTTTTGTTAGCTGTTTTAGGGAGGAATCCATTAGACATTTACTTAAAATGTTGTGTTCACATAGGAAGGCCTGAATTCTGGCATTCATTATGCTACAGAAAACCTTTCCTAAGTTACTAGTAACAGAGATGCCTTTATAATTATTGGGCTTTTTACTTGTCACCATTTTTTTTAATATAGATAGATGTCATTAAGCCTTGTGGCCCGGTAACATGCGTTATGATGTAAAGCGTCAGGTCAACCAATCGATTAATGGAGTACTTAGCCAAGGTAATGAACTGCTGTGTGAGATTGGAGGTAAGCATCAGAGAGAGGGGGAGAGGACCTAAATTTTATTTATTTATTTTTTTATTTCACCTTTATTTAAATAGCTAAGCTAGTTGAGAACAAGTTCTCATTTACAACTGCGACCTGGCCAAGATAAAGCAAAGCAGTGCGACACAAACAACATAGAATGGAATAAACAAGCGTACAGTCAATAACACAATAGAAAAAAATAAGTCTATATACAGTGTGTGCAAATGGCGTGAGGAGGTAAGGCAATAAATAGGCCATAGTACAGAAGTAATTACAATTTAGCAAATTAACACTGGAATGATAGATGAGCAGATGGTAATGTGCAAGTAGAAATACTGATGTGCAAAAGAGCAGAAAAGTAAATAAACACAATATGGGGATGAGGTAGGTAGATTTTGTGAGCTAATTACAGATGGGCTATGTACAGCTGCAGCGACCAGTTAACTGCTCAGATAGCTGATGTTTAAAGTTAGTGAGGGAAATATAAGTCTCCAGCTTCAGCAATTTTTTTCTTCAATTCGTTCCAGTCATTGGCAGCAGAGAACTGGAAGGAAAGGCAGCCAAAGGAGGTGTTGGCTATGGGGATGACCAGTGAGATATACCTGCTGGAGCGCATGCTATGGGTGGGTGTTGTTATTGTGACCAGTAAGCTGAGATAAGGCGGGGCATTACCTAGCAAGGACTTATATATGACCTGGAGTCAGTGGGTCTGGCGACGAATATGTAGCGAGGGCCAGCCGACTAGAACATACAGGTTGCAGTGGTGGGTGGTATAAGGGGCCTTGGTGACAAAATGGATGGCACTGTGATAAACTGCATCCAGTTTGCTGAGTAGAGTATTGGAATCTATTTTGTAAATGATATCATCGAGGATCGGTAGGATAGTCAGTTTTACGAGGGTATGTTTGGCGGCGTGAGTGAAGGAGGCTTTGTTGTGAAATAGGAAGCTGATTCTAGATTTAATTTTGGATTGGAGATGTTTAATGTGAGTCTGGAAGGAGTGTTTACAGTCTAGCCAGACACCTAGGTATTCATAGTTGTCCACGTATTCTATGTCAGAACCGTCCAGAGTAGTGATGCAAGTCAGGTGGGCAGGTGTGGGCAGCGAGCTGTTGAAAAGCATGCATTTAGTTTTACTAGCATTTAAGAGGAGTTGGAGGCCACGGAAGGAGAATTGTATGGCATTGAAGCTCATCTGGAGGTTAGTTAACACAGTGTTCAAAGAAGGGCCAGATGTATACAGAATGGTGTCGTCTGCGTAGTGGTGGATCAGGAAATCACCCGCAGCAAGAGCGACATCATTGATGTATACAGAGGAAAGAGTCAGCCAGAGAATTGAACCCTGTGGCCCCACAGAGACTGCCAGAGGTCCGGACAACAGGCCCTCCGATTTGACACACTGAACTCTGTCTGAGAAGTAGTTGGTGAACCAGGTGAGGCAGTCATTTGAGAAACCAAGGCTGTTGAGTCTGCCGATAAGAATACGGTGATTGACAGAGTCGAAAGCCTTGGCCAGGTCAATGAAGACGGCTGCACAGTACTTTTATCAATGGCGGTTATGATATCGTTTAGGACCTTGAGCGTGGCTGAGGTGAACCCGTGACCAGCTCGGAAACCGGAATGCACAGCGGAGAAGGTACGGTGGGATTCGAAATGGTCAGTGATTTGTTTATTAACTTGGCTTTTGAAGACTTTAGAATGGCAGGGCAGGATGGATATAGGTCTATAGCAGTTTGGTTCTAGAGTGTCACTCTAGAACTCTTCACCTTTGAAGAGAGGGATGACCATGGCAGCTTTCCAATCTTTGGGGATCTCGGATGATACAAAAGAGAGGTTGAACAGACTGGTAATTGGGGCTGCAACAATGGCGGCGGATAATTTTAGAAAGAGAAGGTCCAGATTGTCTAGCTCAGCTCATTTGTATGGGTCCAGGTTTTGCAGCTTTCAGATCATCTGCAATCTGGATTTGAGTGAAGGAGAAGCTGGGGAGGCTTGGGCAAGTATCTGCGGGGGGTGCAGAGCTGTTGGCCGGGGTTGGGGTAGCCAGTTGAAAGTATGGCCACTTGTAGAGAAATGCTTATTGAAATTCTCGATTATCGTGGATTCATTGGTGGTGACAGTGTTTCCTAGCCTCAGTGCAGTGGGCAGCTGGGAAGAGGTGCTCTTATTCTCCATGGACTTTACAATGTCCCAATACTTTTTGGAGTTAGAGCTACAGGATGCATATTTCTGTTTGAAAAAGCTAGCCTTTGCTTTCCTGACTGATTGCATGTTTTGGTTCCTGACTTCCTGATTGCGTGTATTGGTTCCTGATCACGGGGACTATTCGATGCTAGTGCTGGTCGAGGGCAGTCAGGTCTGGAGTGAACCAAGGGCTATATCTGTTCTTAGTTCTACATTTTTTGAAAGGGGCATGCTTATTTAAGATGGTGAGGAAATTACTTTTAAAGAACAACCAGGAATCCTCGATTGACAAAATGAGGTCAATATCCTTCCAGGATACCCGGGCCAGGTCAATTAGAAAGGCCTGCTCGCAGAAGCATTTGACAGTGATGAGGGGTGGTCGTTTGACCGCGGACCCATAGCGGATACAGGCAATGAGGCAGTGATCGCTGA
This sequence comes from Oncorhynchus mykiss, assembly GCF_013265735.2. Lineage (NCBI taxonomy): Eukaryota > Metazoa > Chordata > Actinopteri > Salmoniformes > Salmonidae > Oncorhynchus > Oncorhynchus mykiss. The sequence continues at coordinate 71,354,271 of NC_048575.1, read as the reverse complement.
GATCCTGATTGAAAACAGCGGAGGTGTATTTGGAGGGCAAGTTGGTCAGGATGATATCTATGAGGGTGCCCATGTTTACGCATTTAGGGTTGTACCTGGTGGGTTCCTTGATAATTTGTGTGAGATTGAGGGCATCTAGCTTAGATTGTAGGACTGTCGGGGTGTTATTAAGCATATCCCAGTTTAGGTCACCTAACGGAACGAACTCTGAAGATAGATGGGGGACAATCAATTCACAAATGGTGTCCAGGGCACAGCTGGGAGCTGAGGGGGGGGGGGGGGGGGGGGGGGGTCTATAACAGGCGGCAACAGTGAGAGATTAATTTTTAATCTTCTCGAGAAGCTCGAACTGTTTGGGCATAGACCTGGGAAGTATGACAGAACTTTGTAGGCCATCTCTGGAGTAGATTGCAACTCCTCCCCCTTTGGCAGTTCCATCTAGATGGAAAATGTTATAGTTGGGTATGGAAATCTTAGAATTTTTGGTGGCCTTTTTGGTGGCTACAAGATAACGCATATATCTCTAACATTAACACTTCAGTGACACTTCTCATGTCTACGTGCTGTTGGCTTTCTAGACGCTGTTAACATGTTAGCTATTACCTGTCTGTTATACAAGGTAATAACAATGGCCTGACCGCCTCCAACCTTACATGTGGTGTAGTGGAGGGTAAATGTACGTTTTGCTGGAAATGCATTGAAAATATAGGTAGTGCTACCTTATTCACAGTGATTAGTATTTACTATTTTCACTGATGTGAACGTCAAGCAGAGGTCTTCATCCTGGAAAACTAGAGGGTGGACACATCCTTTAAATTCTTCTTTTGTCAACTTTATCCCTCACTTCATCTCTCACTTCTTCACCTCATCTACTCTTTCCATTGTGGCTCCTCTGAGAGATGGGATGAAAGGAAAGAGGGATGAAATGTTGACTTTTTATTGTCACCTGTCACTATTCCCCCTTCTGCTCCCTCTCCTCCCTTGTCATCTCTCGTTCCGTTCTCTTCTCCTCCCCTGTCATCTCTAGTTCTGTTCTCTTCCCCTCAGCTCCTCTCCTCTCCTCAGCTCCTCTCCTCAGCTTCTCTACCTACACTGTGTGTATTTTGGGCAAAGCTGAATCAGTTCCCTCAATTAAAAGTGAATTTGGTTAAAATGATTTGGCGCCATTGGGCTCAGATGAAAGAGCGCTGGGTGCATTTAATTTATTTATTTGTTTTGGGGTTTGTGTGTGTGTGTGTGTGTGTGTGTGTGTGTGTGTGTGTGTGTGTGTGTGTGTGTGTGTGTGTGTGCGCGCGCAGAGTGAAAGCAGCTGATTTACATTTAGATAAATCCCCATGGATTCGCTCTTGTCATTGAGATGCAGGGGACTACATCCAGGGCCCCCACCTGTGCCCTATTACCTGCAGGAGATAGCCTACTTTCACAGACAGAGAGTCAGGGAAGGAAATATCAACCCTGACTGCTTAAATAGCCACCGTGTGTGCGAGTGTGTAATATAATTCCTGACGTACAGCACTTCAGTGACATGACATTCCAGACCATGTTGTGATTGTGTGTGTAGCTTGGATTTAGCTCTACCAGAAGTGCCCACAAGAATAGTAAACAAACACACATTTGACCAACTGGGGACCTTTTATTATTCCCCACGAGGTCAAATGCTATTTTTATGGGGTTTAGGGTTAGAATTACGGTAAGGGTTAGGGAGCTAGGGTTCGTTTTAGGGTTAGAAGCTAGGTTTAGGTGTAGGGTTAAGGTTAGGTTTTTGGGTTAAGGTTAGAGTAAGATTACAGGTTAGGGTTATGTTTAGAGTTAGGGGTTAGGGAAAATAGGATTTTTAATGGGAATAAATTGTGTGTCCCCACAAGGTTAGCTGTACAAGACTGTGTGTGTGTGTTGGGCAGGCAAGGCGATGATTGACTGTGGGGCGGTGGGTGGTGGCTGATTGACAGCTAGTGTTGATGGCGGTCGGATGGGCTGAAAAGGCCATAAATATTAACCAGTGTCAGATGAAGGTGTGTGTGTGTTGCTGTTGGGAGGTAGCGATTGCTGCAGTTCTAGCTGAAAGACCAGCGGAGACTATTGATTTACTCAGAGTATTCCATTAATACTGTACCTCTCTACTATAGTGCTATAGAGTATTTAATACTGTACCTCTCTACTATAGTGCTGTTGACTATTTAATACTGTACCTCTCCACTATAGTGCTGTAGAGTATTTAATACTGTACCTCTCCACTATAGTGCTGTAGAGTATTTAATACTGTACCTCTATACTATAGTGCTGTAGAGTATTTGATACTGTACCTCTCTACTATAGTGCTGTTGACTATTTAATACTGTACCTCTCCACTATAGTGCTGTAGAGTATTTAATACTGTACCTCTATACTATAGTGCTGTAGAGTATTTGATACTGTACCTCTCTACTATAGTGCTGTTGAGTATTTAATACTGTACCTCTCCACTGTAGTGCTGTAGAGTATTTCGTACTGTACCTCTCTACTATAGTGCTGTAGAGTATTTCGTACTGTACCTCTCTACTATAGTTGCCACGCCCTGGTCATAGAGATGCTTTTATTCTCTATTTTGGTTAGGCGAGGGTGTGACTAGGGTGGGCATTCTAGTTTCTTTATTTCTATGTTTTGGCTGGGTATGGTTCTCAATCAGGGACAGCTGTCTATCGTCTCTGATTGGGAATCATACTTAGGCAGCCTTTTCCCACCTGTGTTTTGTGGGTAGTTGTCTTCTGTAAAGTTTATGCACCTTACAGAACTGTTTCAGTTTTCCCTCTTGTTTATTTTGTTAGAGTGTTTTGTGATCAAATAAAATCATGAACACTTACCACGCTGCACTTTGGTCCGATCCTCATTACGACGAGAGCCGTGACAGAACTACCCACCACCAAAGGACGAAGCAGCGTGGCCAGGAGGAGGAGGGATCCTGGGCCCGGGAGAAGAAGGAGTGGAGGTCCTCATGGACATGGGAGGAGGATATGGCAGGGGACAAGACCCTGCCATGGAAACAGGCGGAAACAGCATGGGAGGAACAGCGGCGATACCAGGAGTCACGGCAACGAGGCAAGCAGGAGAGGCAGCACCCCAAAATTTGTTTTGGGGGGGGCACACGGGGAGTGTGGCAGAGTCAGGGTTCAGACCTGAGCCAACTCCTCGTGCTTACCGTAGGGAGCGTGGTACTGGTCAGGCACCGTGTTATGCGGTGGAGCGCACGGTGTCTCCAGTGTCTCCGGCTCTACGCTCGAGACCTCCAGTGCGCCTCCACGGACCAATGTATCCGGTGCCTGCTCCAAGAACCAAGTCTCCAGTATGTTTCTCCAGCCGGGTGAGTCCTGTGCCTGCTCCCAGAACCAGGCCTTCTGTATGTCTCCCCAGCCTGGTAAGCCCTGTGGCAGCTCCACGCACCAGGCTGCCCATACGTCTCCTCACTCTAGTGATGATCCATGGCACGAAGCCTCCAGTGATGATCCATGGCACGAAGCCTCCAGTGATGATCCATTGCACGAAGCCTCCAGTGATGATTCATGGCACGAAGCCTCCAGTAATGATCCATTGCACGAAGCCTCCAGTGATGATTCATGGCACGAAGCCTCCAGTGATGATTCATGGCACGAAGCCTCCAGTAATGATCCATGGCCCAGAGCCTGCAGCGAGGGTCCCCAGTCCGGGGCCTGCAGCGATGGTCCCCAGTCCGGGGCCTGCAGCGAGGGTCCCCAGTCCGGGGCCTGCAACGAGGGTCCCCAGTCCGGGGCTTGCAGCGAGGGTCCCCAGTCCGGGGCCTGCAGCGAGGGTCCCCAGTCCGGGGCCTGCAGCGCTTTGGTCCGATCCTCATTACGACGAGAGCCGTGACAGCTGTAGAGTATTTAATACGGTACCTCTCTACTACAGTGCTGTAGAGTATGTATATACCTCTCTACTATGGTGCTGTAGAGTATTTAATACGGTACCTCTCTACTATGGTGCTGTAGAGTATGTATGTACCTCCCTACTATAGTGCTGTAGAGTATTTAAAACTGTACCTCTCTACTACAGTGCTGTAGAGTATTTAATACTGTACCTCTTTACTATAGTGCTGTAGAATATTTATGTACCTCTCTACTACAGTGCTGTAGAGTATTTATGTACCTCTCTACTACAGTGCTGTAGAGTATTTATGTACCTCTCTACTACAGTGCTGTAGAGTATTTATGTACCTCTCTACTACAGTGCTGTAGAGTATTTATGTACCTCTCTACTACAGTGCTGTAGAGTATTTATGTACCTCTCTACTACAGTGCTGTAGAGTATTTATGTACCTCTCTACTACAGTGCTGTAGAGTATTTATGTACCTCTCTACTACAGTGCCGTATATTATTGATGTACCTTTCTACTACAGTGCTGTAGAGTATTTATGTACCGCTCTTTACCATAGTGCTGTAGAGTATTTGTGTACCTCTCTACTACAGTGCTGTGGAGTATTTATGTACCTCTCTACTACAGTGCTGTAGAGTATTTATGTACCTCTCTACTATAGTGCTGTAGAGTATGTATATACCTCTCTACTATAGTGCTGTAGAGTATGTATGTACCTCCCTACTATAGTGCTGTAGAGTATTTATGTACCTCTCTACTACAGTGCCGTATATTATTGATGTACCTCTCTACTACAGTGCTGTAGAGTATTTATGTACCTCTCTTTACTATAGTGCTGTAGAGTATTTGTGTACCTCTCTACTACAGTGCTGTGGAGTATTTATGTACCTCTCTACTATAGTGCTGTAGAGTATGTATATACCTCTCTACTATAGTGCTGTAGAGTATGTATGTACCTCTCTACTATAGTGCTGTAGAGTATTTAAAACTGTACCTCTCTACTACAGTGCTGTAGAGTATTTAATACTGTACCTCTTTACTATAGTGCTGTAGAATATTTATGTACCTCTCTACTACAGTGCTGTAGAGTATTTATGTACCTCTCTACTACAGTGCTGTAGAGTGTTTATGTACCTCTCTACTACAGTGCTGTAGAGTATTTATGTATCTCTCTACTACAGTGCTGTAGAGTATTTATGTACCTCTCTACTACAGTGCTGTAGAGTATTTATGTACCTCTCTACTACAGTGCTGTAGAGTATTTATGTACCTCTCTACTACAGTGCTGTAGAGTATTTATGTACCTCTCTACTACAGTGCTGTAGAGTATTTATGTACCTCTCTACTACAGTGCTGTAGAGTATTTATGTACCTCTCTACTACAGTGCCGTATATTATTGATGTACCTTTCTACTACAGTGCTGTAGAGTATTTATGTACCGCTCTTTACCATAGTGCTGTAGAGTATTTGTGTACCTCTCTACTACAGTGCTGTGGAGTATTTATGTACCTCTCTACTACAGTGCTGTAGAGTATTTATGTACCTCTCTACTATAGTGCTGTAGAGTATGTATGTACCTCCCTACTATAGTGCTGTAGAGTATTTATGTACCTCTCTACTACAGTGCCGTATATTATTGATGTACCTCTCTACTACAGTGCTGTAGAGTATTTATGTACCTCTCTTTACTATAGTGCTGTAGAGTATTTGTGTACCTCTCTACTACAGTGCTGTGGAGTATTTATGTACCTCTCTACTATAGTGCTGTAGAGTATGTATATACCTCTCTACTATAGTGCTGTAGAGTATGTATGTACCTCTCTACTATAGTGCTGTAGAGTATTTAAAACTGTACCTCTCTACTACAGTGCTGTAGAGTATTTAATACTGTACCTCTTTACTATAGTGCTGTAGAATATTTATGTACCTCTCTACTACAGTGCTGTAGAGTATTTATGTACCTCTCTACTACAGTGCTGTAGAGTATTTATGTACCTCTCTACTACAGTGCTGTAGAGTATTTATGTACCTCTCTACTACAGTGCTGTAGAGTATTTATGTACCTCTCTTTACTATAGTGCTGTAGAGTATTTATGTACCTCTCTACTACAGTGCCGTATATTATTGATGTACCTCTCTACTACAGTGCTGTGGAGTATTTATGTACCTCTCTACTACAGTGCTGTCGAGTATTTATGTACCTCTCTACTACAGTGCTGTAGAGTATTTGTGTACCTCTCTACTACAGTGCTGTGGAGTATTTATGTACCTCTCTACTACAGTGCTGTAGAGTATTTATGTACCTCTCTACTATAGTGCTGTAGAGTATGTATGTACCTCCCTACTATAGTGCTGTAGAGTATTTAAAACTGTACCTCTCTACTACAGTGCTGTAGAGTATTTAATACTGTACCTCTTTACTATAGTGCTGTAGAATATTTATGTACCTCTCTACTACAGTGCTGTATAGTATTTATGTACCTCTCTACTACAGTGCTGTAGAGTATTTATGTACCTCTCTACTACAGTGCTGTATAGTATTTATGTACCTCTCTACTACAGTGCTGTAGAGTATTTATGTACCTCTCTACTACAGTGCTGTAGAGTATTTATGTACCTCTCTACTACAGTGCTGTAGAGTATTTATGTACCTCTCTACTACAGTGCTGTGGAGTATTTATGTACCTCTCTACTACAGTGCTGTAGAGTATTTATGTACCTCTCTACTACAGGGCTGTAGAGTATTTATGTACCTCTCTTTACTATAGTGCTGTAGAGTATTTATGTACCTCTCTACTACAGTGCTGTGGAGTATTTATGTACCTCTCTACTACAGTGCTGTGGAGTATTTATGTACCTCTCTACTACAGTGCTGTAGAGTATTGAGTTCCTTCTCTTCCTCTATAAATCCCTCTCTTCCGTGTGTAACCCCCCCTGTGTTCCTGTTCCTGTAAAACAGATTCACCCTCTGTCTATTCCCCTCTTCTCTCATCTCTCTGAAGAGCTGGAGCTGTGTCAGAGAAGTGTAGGATTACCACATATACAGCACACACACTCCAGAGGACACTATGTTAGGAGACGTTGCTTCTGTTTTTCAATGGCACAGAGCTGTGAAGCTGATATGCTAGAATATTGTATTTCAACTCAACTCTATGGCCAACTGCTATGCTGTGTTTGAATACTCATACTAAAAGTACTATTTGTGATGTAAATGAAGTGTGTAGTATGCTTATTGGTCATAGTATGGACATAGTTAGTATTCCAAAAGTTCCCAGCTGTCGTTTTACATTCGTCAAAATTTGAAGTACAGTATATAAGCAGTGGACACTATTTCTGTGCTTTTAGGGTCCATTATGCAATTGTTCAGAAAAGGTGCGTGGCTTCACAACATTTTCAGATTTGAAGAAAATGGCATAAAATATGCAGCCGACGTCCGACGAGAGAGAATAGAAATGTAAGTACAAAATGTAAATGTTCATTGCTTTAACTAATTATGACAAATGTTAAGAATATTACAAAGAAATTGTTTAGCAACACGGAGCATAGCATATCATTACAGCAGTTGCTTGTATGTATTGGTATGTTAGCCACAGTAGCTACCTAATGTTAGTTGGCTGCTAATACATCAAACATGCCACTATATGAACTATTACATAATTGCATGTGGAACAGTATGTCTGTCTCTAGCCGTATACAGTGCATCTCGTGCAGAGTTGAGCCATAAAGGGTTTAACATGGAATGGACACATGTAATGAAACCTCCAAAAAAGAATGGAGATGGAGGAAAACATTTGACTTCATTATTCACGTCATTCTGAACTTAGCTAAGTGGTATAGTCGTTGTGCGTTCTCAATGGACATTGTTGATGAAGTCGTAAGATGTCTAGCTAGTCATTTGTTATGCTAACAAGCTAGCAAGAAGTTGCGTAGCAATAGCATCAACTTCCGGTGGACAGGCGAAGCACAAGTTCACTCAACTGAAAGGATACCATTAGTTTACAGTATACTAAAATTAACTAATAGTATATGCTCATTCAGTATGTAGTATACTGTATGTTAGAGTGGGTATTTGAACAGAGCGCTATTGTTTACTTCAAACCCACTTGACTACTCACTCAACACCCTTTCTGTTAGCTGACATCAACACAGGCACGGAGAGAGCGACAGAGGGAGAGCTAGATGGAGACCCAAATGAACATGGTGTAAGACTAATTGAGTTAGAGAGAGAGAGAGAGGGAAGGGAGAAAAGACTACAGATTTACAGAGAAAGTCGGACATGGGGAATGAGATCGAAAGTAGAGACAAAGGAGGTAATGAGGCTGCATAAAGACAGGAGAGGGTGAGAGATGTTGAAGGAGAGAGAGAGAGAGAGGAAGGGATGGAGGGAGACGAGGGGAAGAGAGGCGTGAGGGCAGCGGTCTGCTCATCCCTGTTGGTCTCGTTATCCTGTCAGTGACACAGGTATCATCAGAGAGAACACAGCAGCATGCCTCTGGAGGACACACACACACACACACACACACACACACACACACACAC